>NW_028122463.1:0-86451 GCF_965194805.1 Balaenoptera borealis | reverse complement strand
GTCACATACTGTACCCATTCGCTGAAAGCACTTTGGAAAGCCAGGTTTCCTCCGGCAGGGAATTGCGCGAGCCAGTGTACGCCTTCGTTTCTCCTAGGTCATGGCACATCTTGCAACGGCCTAGCAGTCTTTGAAGGACGACGGCCTATTTCTCCCTCGAGAGGTGAAGTCCGGGTGCTGCTTCAGGGAGCAAGAGGTCAAGTATGGATTCCGAGAACTCGTGTAAGCACGGTGTTTTTCCAAAAGCAGCTCAGGGTTACAAAAGGAGGCCACCTCGCATTGCCCAGAAGCCCCGTTACAAACGTGTTCTTCAGGCATCCTCTAAGCTCTCCAAGTCGAGCTCTCCGATGGAGGAAAAACGTTGTTGCCCAGCCTCCTGCATACAAAACAGTAGAGTCCAAAGACCCTTGTGGCTGGGTGTTGCTCAGCAGGCTCAGATGCCACTTCTGCTCCACAGTGACCTTCCTCGGAATACGGTGCAGACGCTCGCATCGCATCCTCATCCTTACAGAGTCTTGAAAGGCACACCAGCATTTACAGCAGTTCAGTCGGGAAGGCCTCTTTGAAACTGCTGACTGCGACTGTGCTGGTGGAAAGAAACACTGCACCTTACCTTGAGTCTGGCGCTCGTCTGAATTATGCCCTAGACAACGTCCTCTGCTGGATGTACTCCTAGCAAGCAATTGCCAGCATTCCGTTTCACTGGGCAAAGTCTCCGTTCCTCCCTGGGTATTCTCGCAGGGTTGAGAAGGTTGGCGACCGCAGGGCTTTTCATTAAGCACTCATCATGGAAAACACGGACCTTCCTTGCAACACGCGGGCAAGTTTCCTTCCCACTGGCCAAGAAGGCTTTGGGATGAGAACCTAGCAAGGAACTGCACGCACTCTGGTTCGTTCAAGAAAATTCACTCTGCCTCAGGTTGCCTCTCAGGGTAATCCAGGGGTGAATAGAAGACGGGCAACAGGACTGTTTCTCAGGCAGCTCTGAGGACGCAGCTCTCCGGTTGGTCACTGGGGCAAATTGTGCCCTTCCCGTCCCCCTCCACTTTCACGGTTGACACCTAGCTCGTGTACCTGAAGTTCACAAGCAGGCCACATAGACACATGCCACACACATGGGCCCTTCCATGACAACACTTTGGCTAGCAGGAGTCCTCCTGAGCTGAATGGCGTGAGCCGGTGAACGCCTTAGTGTCGCCTACCTCACCGTGGATCTTGCAAAGGCCTAACCGTCTTCAAAGGCTGAGAGCACATGTCTCCAGCTGGATCTGAAGTCGACGTGCTGCTTGCGAGGGGAAGACGTCAGCTAGGAATTCTGAGAACCCTTGCCATGGCGGTGTTGGTTCCAGTGCAGCTCAGGTTTACCAACTGGGGTCCCCTTGCCTTGCACAGCAGACCAGGGAGAAAACTCTTCCTGAGGATTCTTCCAAGCTGTGGCTATCTGGCTCTCCGACGGAAGACACACATTGCTGCCTGGCCTTCGGCACACCAACAGCAGCGCCCAAAGACCATCATGAGGCATGAGGTTGCTCAGAAGGCACAGACGACACTTTCGGTACACAGTGATTTTCCTCGGAAAAGGGTGCAGTCGCGAGCGTCCTCAGATATGTAAAAGGCACACCAGCATTACAGCACTTCAGTGGTGAAAGCCTCGGGTCTACTTGTGACCACCAAGTGTGCTGATGGAAACACTGCCCCTTATGTTGAGTATGCCACTCAGCCGACCTTCTCCTTAGCTGAAGTAGTCTGCTGCATGACCTCCTGGCAAGGAGTGGCAGGCACACTGTTTCTTTCGAGAACACGCACTCTTCCTCCCGAGGAATTCCTGCAGGGTGCCCAAGATGGGCGCCCGCCCGCCTCTGCCCCCGTGCTTTTCCTTCAGTTTCCTGGCCCCAAGCCTCCTGTTCCAAAGGGGCCAAACATGCTTTAGCCCTCAGGATCCGGTTTCTACGTGCAAACCCAGCCTGTGGAGCAGCCCCTTCTGCTCAGCTACAAGAGAGCCATGCGACACACCAGGCGCTCCTGTGAGGAGCCTTTTGTAAGCAGAGGTTCTCTGCAAGGTGACGTGCCTAGCCAAGACAGCGCTTCAGTCAGGCGTTGTCGACCCTGGAACTTTCAATCTCCCAGCAGTGCTTCGGGAAAAGTGTCCATCATTTTAGGCTGGTTGTAAAGTTACATTTTCTGCTGGAGGTGAAGGGTCGTCAGCTTTGAGTTCGTAGAATCCATGTAACTCGCCGGGTATGATTCAGTGCAGCTAATAGCTAAGCCGGGGAGTCTGACAGGCATTGCACGTGACACCGTTGCCCCACTCTGGTACCAAGACTGCTTTCCAGAGTTGGAGGTCTGGCTCTCCGCCGGAGCAAGCCGTGTGTTGCCCTGCCCTCTGCATGCGCAGAATGGAGGCCAAACACCCAAGTGGCTGCACGTTACTACTCTGAAGCCGCAGTTGACACTTTGGCTACAACGTGTTCTTCCTTGACCTGGGTCCAGGCGTGAGAGAGCCTGCAGTCCTGAGAGGCCTACCAGTGTTAAGGCAGTACCTTCACTAAGGCTTCTCAGAAAGATCTGCACTGCAACACTTTTCATGGCACACGCGGACCTTCCTTTGGCGGCATGGGGGCAGGTTTCCTAACCACTAGCCAAGAAGGCTTTGGGATGAGCTCCTAGTGAGGAACTGCACACACACCCTGGTTCTTTCGAGAAAACTCACTCTTCCTCCATTGCCTCCTAGGGAACTCCTACGGTGATTACGAAACAGGGAGCAGGACTTGGTTTCAGGCAGGTCTGAGCACGCAGCTCTCCGGACTGCCAACGGGACAGATTTTGCTTTTCTCGTCCAGCCCCCTTTTCACGGTTGCCACACAGCTCATGTAGCTGAAGTCCCCGGGCAGCCAAAAGAGACCCATGTCACATACTGTACCCATTCGCTGAAAGCACTTTGGAAAGCCAGGTTTTCCTCCGGCAGGGAATTGCGCGAGCCAGTGTACGCCTTCGTTTCTCCTAGGTCATGGTACATCTTGCAACGGCCTAGCAGTCTTTGAAGGACGACGGCCTATTTCTCCCTCGAGAGGTGAAGTCCGGGTGCTGCTTCAGGGAGCAAGAGGTCAAGTATGGATTCCGAGAACTCGTGTAAGCACGGTGTTTTTCCAAAAGCAGCTCAGGGTTACAAAAGGAGGCCACCTCGCATTGCCCAGAAGCCCCGTTACAAACGTGTTCTTCAGGCATCCTCTAAGCTCTCCAAGTCGAGCTCTCCGATGGAGGAAAAACGTTGTTGCCCAGCCTCCTGCATACAAACAGTAGAGTCCAAAGACCCTTGTGGCTGGGTGTTGCTCAGCAGGCTCAGATGCCACTTCTGCTCCACAGTGACCTTCCTCGGAATACGGTGCAGACGCTCGCATCGCATCCTCATCCTTACAGAGTCTTGAAAGGCACACCAGCATTTACAGCAGTTCAGTCGGGAAGGCCTCTTTGAAACTGCTGACTGCGACTGTGCTGGTGGAAAGAAACACTGCACCTTACCTTGAGTCTGGCGCTCGTCTGAATTATGCCCTAGACAACGTCCTCTGCTGGATGTACTCCTAGCAAGCAATTGCCAGCATTCCGTTTCACTGGGCAAAGTCTCCGTTCCTCCCTGGGTATTCTCGCAGGGTTGAGAAGGTTGGCGACCGCAGGGCTTTTCATTAAGCACTCATCATGGAAAACACGGACCTTCCTTGCAACACGCGGGCAAGTTTCCTTCCCACTGGCCAAGAAGGCTTTGGGATGAGAACCTAGCAAGGAACTGCACGCACTCTGGTTCGTTCAAGAAAATTCACTCTGCCTCAGGTTGCCTCTCAGGGTAATCCAGGGGTGAATAGAAGACGGGCAACAGGACTGTTTCTCAGGCAGCTCTGAGGACGCAGCTCTCCGGTTGGTCACTGGGGCAAATTGTGCCCTTCCCGTCCCCCTCCACTTTCACGGTTGACACCTAGCTCGTGTACCTGAAGTTCACAAGCAGGCCACATAGACACATGCCACACACATGGGCCCTTCCATGACAACACTTTGGCTAGCAGGAGTCCTCCTGAGCTGAATGGCGTGAGCCGGTGAACGCCTTAGTGTCGCCTACCTCACCGTGGATCTTGCAAAGGCCTAACCGTCTTCAAAGGCTGAGAGCACATGTCTCCAGCTGGATCTGAAGTCGACGTGCTGCTTGCGAGGGGAAGACGTCAGCTAGGAATTCTGAGAACCCTTGCCATGGCGGTGTTGGTTCCAGTGCAGCTCAGGTTTACCAACTGGGGTCCCCTTGCCTTGCACAGCAGACCAGGGAGAAAACTCTTCCTGAGGATTCTTCCAAGCTGTGGCTATCTGGCTCTCCGACGGAAGACACACATTGCTGCCTGGCCTTCGGCACACCAACAGCAGCGCCCAAAGACCATCATGAGGCATGAGGTTGCTCAGAAGGCACAGACGACACTTTCGGTACACAGTGATTTTCCTCGGAAAAGGGTGCAGTCGCGAGCGTCCTCAGATATGTAAAAGGCACACCAGCATTACAGCACTTCAGTGGTGAAAGCCTCGGGTCTACTTGTGACCACCAAGTGTGCTGATGGAAACACTGCCCCTTATGTTGAGTATGCCACTCAGCCGACCTTCTCCTTAGCTGAAGTAGTCTGCTGCATGACCTCCTGGCAAGGAGTGGCAGGCACACTGTTTCTTTCGAGAACACGCACTCTTCCTCCCGAGGAATTCCTGCAGGGTGCCCAAGATGGGCGCCCGCCCGCCTCTGCCCCCGTGCTTTTCCTTCAGTTTCCTGGCCCCAAGCCTCCTGTTCCAAAGGGGCCAAACATGCTTTAGCCCTCAGGATCCGGTTTCTACGTGCAAACCCAGCCTGTGGAGCAGCCCCTTCTGCTCAGCTACAAGAGAGCCATGCGACACACCAGGCGCTCCTGTGAGGAGCCTTTTGTAAGCAGAGGTTCTCTGCAAGGTGACGTGCCTAGCCAAGACAGCGCTTCAGTCAGGCGTTGTCGACCCTGGAACTTTCAATCTCCCAGCAGTGCTTCGGGAAAAGTGTCCATCATTTTAGGCTGGTTGTAAAGTTACATTTCTGCTGGAGGTGAAGGGTCGTCAGCTTTGAGTTCGTAGAATCCATGTAACTCGCCGGGTATGATTCAGTGCAGCTAATAGCTAAGCCGGGAGTCTGACAGGCATTGCACGTGACACCGTTGCCCCACTCTGGTACCAAGACTGCTTTCCAGAGTTGGAGGTCTGGCTCTCCGCCGGAGCAAGCCGTGTGTTGCCCTGCCCTCTGCATGCGCAGAATGGAGGCCAAACACCCAAGTGGCTGCACGTTACTACTCTGAAGCCGCAGTTGACACTTTGGCTACAACGTGTTCTTCCTTGACCTGGGTCCAGGCGTGAGAGAGCCTGCAGTCCTGAGAGGCCTACCAGTGTTAAGGCAGTACCTTCACTAAGGCTTCTCAGAAAGATCTGCACTGCAACACTTTTCATGGCACACGCGGACCTTCCTTTGGCGGCATGGGGGCAGGTTTCCTAACCACTAGCCAAGAAGGCTTTGGGATGAGCTCCTAGTGAGGAACTGCACACACACCCTGGTTCTTTCGAGAAAACTCACTCTTCCTCCATTGCCTCCTAGGGAACTCCTACGGTGATTACGAAACAGGGAGCAGGACTTGGTTTCAGGCAGGTCTGAGCACGCAGCTCTCCGGACTGCCAACGGGACAGATTTTGCTTTTCTCGTCCAGCCCCCTTTTCACGGTTGCCACACAGCTCATGTAGCTGAAGTCCCCGGGCAGCCAAAAGAGACCCATGTCACATACTGTACCCATTCGCTGAAAGCACTTTGGAAAGCCAGGTTTCCTCCGGCAGGGAATTGCGCGAGCCAGTGTACGCCTTCGTTTCTCCTAGGTCATGGCACATCTTGCAACGGCCTAGCAGTCTTTGAAGGACGACGGCCTATTTCTCCCTCGAGAGGTGAAGTCCGGGTGCTGCTTCAGGGAGCAAGAGGTCAAGTATGGATTCCGAGAACTCGTGTAAGCACGGTGTTTTTCCAAAAGCAGCTCAGGGTTACAAAAGGAGGCCACCTCGCATTGCCCAGAAGCCCCGTTACAAACGTGTTCTTCAGGCATCCTCTAAGCTCTCCAAGTCGAGCTCTCCGATGGAGGAAAAACGTTGTTGCCCAGCCTCCTGCATACAAAACAGTAGAGTCCAAAGACCCTTGTGGCTGGGTGTTGCTCAGCAGGCTCAGATGCCACTTCTGCTCCACAGTGACCTTCCTCGGAATACGGTGCAGACGCTCGCATCGCATCCTCATCCTTACAGAGTCTTGAAAGGCACACCAGCATTTACAGCAGTTCAGTCGGGAAGGCCTCTTTGAAACTGCTGACTGCGACTGTGCTGGTGGAAAGAAACACTGCACCTTACCTTGAGTCTGGCGCTCGTCTGAATTATGCCCTAGACAACGTCCTCTGCTGGATGTACTCCTAGCAAGCAATTGCCAGCATTCCGTTTCACTGGGCAAAGTCTCCGTTCCTCCCTGGGTATTCTCGCAGGGTTGAGAAGGTTGGCGACCGCAGGGCTTTTCATTAAGCACTCATCATGGAAAACACGGACCTTCCTTGCAACACGCGGGCAAGTTTCCTTCCCACTGGCCAAGAAGGCTTTGGGATGAGAACCTAGCAAGGAACTGCACGCACTCTGGTTCGTTCAAGAAAATTCACTCTGCCTCAGGTTGCCTCTCAGGGTAATCCAGGGGTGAATAGAAGACGGGCAACAGGACTGTTTCTCAGGCAGCTCTGAGGACGCAGCTCTCCGGTTGGTCACTGGGGCAAATTGTGCCCTTCCCGTCCCCCTCCACTTTCACGGTTGACACCTAGCTCGTGTACCTGAAGTTCACAAGCAGGCCACATAGACACATGCCACACACATGGGCCCTTCCATGACAACACTTTGGCTAGCAGGAGTCCTCCTGAGCTGAATGGCGTGAGCCGGTGAACGCCTTAGTGTCGCCTACCTCACCGTGGATCTTGCAAAGGCCTAACCGTCTTCAAAGGCTGAGAGCACATGTCTCCAGCTGGATCTGAAGTCGACGTGCTGCTTGCGAGGGGAAGACGTCAGCTAGGAATTCTGAGAACCCTTGCCATGGCGGTGTTGGTTCCAGTGCAGCTCAGGTTTACCAACTGGGGTCCCCTTGCCTTGCACAGCAGACCAGGGAGAAAACTCTTCCTGAGGATTCTTCCAAGCTGTGGCTATCTGGCTCTCCGACGGAAGACACACATTGCTGCCTGGCCTTCGGCACACCAACAGCAGCGCCCAAAGACCATCATGAGGCATGAGGTTGCTCAGAAGGCACAGACGACACTTTCGGTACACAGTGATTTTCCTCGGAAAAGGGTGCAGTCGCGAGCGTCCTCAGATATGTAAAAGGCACACCAGCATTACAGCACTTCAGTGGTGAAAGCCTCGGGTCTACTTGTGACCACCAAGTGTGCTGATGGAAACACTGCCCCTTATGTTGAGTATGCCACTCAGCCGACCTTCTCCTTAGCTGAAGTAGTCTGCTGCATGACCTCCTGGCAAGGAGTGGCAGGCACACTGTTTCTTTCGAGAACACGCACTCTTCCTCCCGAGGAATTCCTGCAGGGTGCCCAAGATGGGCGCCCGCCCGCCTCTGCCCCCGTGCTTTTCCTTCAGTTTCCTGGCCCCAAGCCTCCTGTTCCAAAGGGGCCAAACATGCTTTAGCCCTCAGGATCCGGTTTCTACGTGCAAACCCAGCCTGTGGAGCAGCCCCTTCTGCTCAGCTACAAGAGAGCCATGCGACACACCAGGCGCTCCTGTGAGGAGCCTTTTGTAAGCAGAGGTTCTCTGCAAGGTGACGTGCCTAGCCAAGACAGCGCTTCAGTCAGGCGTTGTCGACCCTGGAACTTTCAATCTCCCAGCAGTGCTTCGGGAAAAGTGTCCATCATTTTAGGCTGGTTGTAAAGTTACATTTCTGCTGGAGGTGAAGGGTCGTCAGCTTTGAGTTCGTAGAATCCATGTAACTCGCCGGGTATGATTCAGTGCAGCTAATAGCTAAGCCGGGAGTCTGACAGGCATTGCACGTGACACCGTTGCCCCACTCTGGTACCAAGACTTGCTTTCCAGAGTTGGAGGTCTGGCTCTCCGCCGGAGCAAGCCGTGTGTTGCCCTGCCCTCTGCATGCGCAGAATGGAGGCCAAACACCCAAGTGGCTGCACGTTACTACTCTGAAGCCGCAGTTGACACTTTGGCTACAACGTGTTCTTCCTTGACCTGGGTCCAGGCGTGAGAGAGCCTGCAGTCCTGAGAGGCCTACCAGTGTTAAGGCAGTACCTTCACTAAGGCTTCTCAGAAAGATCTGCACTGCAACACTTTTCATGGCACACGCGGACCTTCCTTTGGCGGCATGGGGGCAGGTTTCCTAACCACTAGCCAAGAAGGCTTTGGGATGAGCTCCTAGTGAGGAACTGCACACACACCCTGGTTCTTTCGAGAAAACTCACTCTTCCTCCATTGCCTCCTAGGGAACTCCTACGGTGATTACGAAACAGGGAGCAGGACTTGGTTTCAGGCAGGTCTGAGCACGCAGCTCTCCGGACTGCCAACGGGACAGATTTTGCTTTTCTCGTCCAGCCCCTTTTCACGGTTGCCACACAGCTCATGTAGCTGAAGTCCCCGGGCAGCCAAAAGAGACCCATGTCACATACTGTACCCATTCGCTGAAAGCACTTTGGAAAGCCAGGTTTCCTCCGGCAGGGAATTGCGCGAGCCAGTGTACGCCTTCGTTTCTCCTAGGTCATGGTACATCTTGCAACGGCCTAGCAGTCTTTGAAGGACGACGGCCTATTTCTCCCTCGAGAGGTGAAGTCCGGGTGCTGCTTCAGGGAGCAAGAGGTCAAGTATGGATTCCGAGAACTCGTGTAAGCACGGTGTTTTTCCAAAAGCAGCTCAGGGTTACAAAAGGAGGCCACCTCGCATTGCCCAGAAGCCCCGTTACAAACGTGTTCTTCAGGCATCCTCTAAGCTCTCCAAGTCGAGCTCTCCGATGGAGGAAAAACGTTGTTGCCCAGCCTCCTGCATACAAAACAGTAGAGTCCAAAGACCCTTGTGGCTGGGTGTTGCTCAGCAGGCTCAGATGCCACTTCTGCTCCACAGTGACCTTCCTCGGAATACGGTGCAGACGCTCGCATCGCATCCTCATCCTTACAGAGTCTTGAAAGGCACACCAGCATTTACAGCAGTTCAGTCGGGAAGGCCTCTTTGAAACTGCTGACTGCGACTGTGCTGGTGGAAAGAAACACTGCACCTTACCTTGAGTCTGGCGCTCGTCTGAATTATGCCCTAGACAACGTCCTCTGCTGGATGTACTCCTAGCAAGCAATTGCCAGCATTCCGTTTCACTGGGCAAAGTCTCCGTTCCTCCCTGGGTATTCTCGCAGGGTTGAGAAGGTTGGCGACCGCAGGGCTTTTCATTAAGCACTCATCATGGAAAACACGGACCTTCCTTGCAACACGCGGGCAAGTTTCCTTCCCACTGGCCAAGAAGGCTTTGGGATGAGAACCTAGCAAGGAACTGCACGCACTCTGGTTCGTTCAAGAAAATTCACTCTGCCTCAGGTTGCCTCTCAGGGTAATCCAGGGGTGAATAGAAGACGGGCAACAGGACTGTTTCTCAGGCAGCTCTGAGGACGCAGCTCTCCGGTTGGTCACTGGGGCAAATTGTGCCCTTCCCGTCCCCCTCCACTTTCACGGTTGACACCTAGCTCGTGTACCTGAAGTTCACAAGCAGGCCACATAGACACATGCCACACACATGGGCCCTTCCATGACAACACTTTGGCTAGCAGGAGTCCTCCTGAGCTGAATGGCGTGAGCCGGTGAACGCCTTAGTGTCGCCTACCTCACCGTGGATCTTGCAAAGGCCTAACCGTCTTCAAAGGCTGAGAGCACATGTCTCCAGCTGGATCTGAAGTCGACGTGCTGCTTGCGAGGGGAAGACGTCAGCTAGGAATTCTGAGAACCCTTGCCATGGCGGTGTTGGTTCCAGTGCAGCTCAGGTTTACCAACTGGGGTCCCCTTGCCTTGCACAGCAGACCAGGGAGAAAACTCTTCCTGAGGATTCTTCCAAGCTGTGGCTATCTGGCTCTCCGACGGAAGACACACATTGCTGCCTGGCCTTCGGCACACCAACAGCAGCGCCCAAAGACCATCATGAGGCATGAGGTTGCTCAGAAGGCACAGACGACACTTTCGGTACACAGTGATTTTCCTCGGAAAAGGGTGCAGTCGCGAGCGTCCTCAGATATGTAAAAGGCACACCAGCATTACAGCACTTCAGTGGTGAAAGCCTCGGGTCTACTTGTGACCACCAAGTGTGCTGATGGAAACACTGCCCCTTATGTTGAGTATGCCACTCAGCCGACCTTCTCCTTAGCTGAAGTAGTCTGCTGCATGACCTCCTGGCAAGGAGTGGCAGGCACACTGTTTCTTTCGAGAACACGCACTCTTCCTCCCGAGGAATTCCTGCAGGGTGCCCAAGATGGGCGCCCGCCCGCCTCTGCCCCCGTGCTTTTCCTTCAGTTTCCTGGCCCCAAGCCTCCTGTTCCAAAGGGGCCAAACATGCTTTAGCCCTCAGGATCCGGTTTCTACGTGCAAACCCAGCCTGTGGAGCAGCCCCTTCTGCTCAGCTACAAGAGAGCCATGCGACACACCAGGCGCTCCTGTGAGGAGCCTTTTGTAAGCAGAGGTTCTCTGCAAGGTGACGTGCCTAGCCAAGACAGCGCTTCAGTCAGGCGTTGTCGACCCTGGAACTTTCAATCTCCCAGCAGTGCTTCGGGAAAAGTGTCCATCATTTTAGGCTGGTTGTAAAGTTACATTTCTGCTGGAGGTGAAGGGTCGTCAGCTTTGAGTTCGTAGAATCCATGTAACTCGCCGGGTATGATTCAGTGCAGCTAATAGCTAAGCCGGGAGTCTGACAGGCATTGCACGTGACACCGTTGCCCCACTCTGGTACCAAGACTGCTTTCCAGAGTTGGAGGTCTGGCTCTCCGCCGGAGCAAGCCGTGTGTTGCCCTGCCCTCTGCATGCGCAGAATGGAGGCCAAACACCCAAGTGGCTGCACGTTACTACTCTGAAGCCGCAGTTGACACTTTGGCTACAACGTGTTCTTCCTTGACCTGGGTCCAGGCGTGAGAGAGCCTGCAGTCCTGAGAGGCCTACCAGTGTTAAGGCAGTACCTTCACTAAGGCTTCTCAGAAAGATCTGCACTGCAACACTTTTCATGGCACACGCGGACCTTCCTTTGGCGGCATGGGGGCAGGTTTCCTAACCACTAGCCAAGAAGGCTTTGGGATGAGCTCCTAGTGAGGAACTGCACACACACCCTGGTTCTTTCGAGAAAACTCACTCTTCCTCCATTGCCTCCTAGGGAACTCCTACGGTGATTACGAAACAGGGAGCAGGACTTGGTTTCAGGCAGGTCTGAGCACGCAGCTCTCCGGACTGCCAACGGGACAGATTTTGCTTTTCTCGTCCAGCCCCCTTTTCACGGTTGCCACACAGCTCATGTAGCTGAAGTCCCCGGGCAGCCAAAAGAGACCCATGTCACATACTGTACCCATTCGCTGAAAGCACTTTGGAAAGCCAGGTTTCCTCCGGCAGGGAATTGCGCGAGCCAGTGTACGCCTTCGTTTCTCCTAGGTCATGGCACATCTTGCAACGGCCTAGCAGTCTTTGAAGGACGACGGCCTATTTCTCCCTCGAGAGGTGAAGTCCGGGTGCTGCTTCAGGGAGCAAGAGGTCAAGTATGGATTCCGAGAACTCGTGTAAGCACGGTGTTTTTCCAAAAGCAGCTCAGGGTTACAAAAGGAGGCCACCTCGCATTGCCCAGAAGCCCCGTTACAAACGTGTTCTTCAGGCATCCTCTAAGCTCTCCAAGTCGAGCTCTCCGATGGAGGAAAAACGTTGTTGCCCAGCCTCCTGCATACAAAACAGTAGAGTCCAAAGACCCTTGTGGCTGGGTGTTGCTCAGCAGGCTCAGATGCCACTTCTGCTCCACAGTGACCTTCCTCGGAATACGGTGCAGACGCTCGCATCGCATCCTCATCCTTACAGAGTCTTGAAAGGCACACCAGCATTTACAGCAGTTCAGTCGGGAAGGCCTCTTTGAAACTGCTGACTGCGACTGTGCTGGTGGAAAGAAACACTGCACCTTACCTTGAGTCTGGCGCTCGTCTGAATTATGCCCTAGACAACGTCCTCTGCTGGATGTACTCCTAGCAAGCAATTGCCAGCATTCCGTTTCACTGGGCAAAGTCTCCGTTCCTCCCTGGGTATTCTCGCAGGGTTGAGAAGGTTGGCGACCGCAGGGCTTTTCATTAAGCACTCATCATGGAAAACACGGACCTTCCTTGCAACACGCGGGCAAGTTTCCTTCCCACTGGCCAAGAAGGCTTTGGGATGAGAACCTAGCAAGGAACTGCACGCACTCTGGTTCGTTCAAGAAAATTCACTCTGCCTCAGGTTGCCTCTCAGGGTAATCCAGGGGTGAATAGAAGACGGGCAACAGGACTGTTTCTCAGGCAGCTCTGAGGACGCAGCTCTCCGGTTGGTCACTGGGGCAAATTGTGCCCTTCCCGTCCCCCTCCACTTTCACGGTTGACACCTAGCTCGTGTACCTGAAGTTCACAAGCAGGCCACATAGACACATGCCACACACATGGGCCCTTCCATGACAACACTTTGGCTAGCAGGAGTCCTCCTGAGCTGAATGGCGTGAGCCGGTGAACGCCTTAGTGTCGCCTACCTCACCGTGGATCTTGCAAAGGCCTAACCGTCTTCAAAGGCTGAGAGCACATGTCTCCAGCTGGATCTGAAGTCGACGTGCTGCTTGCGAGGGGAAGACGTCAGCTAGGAATTCTGAGAACCCTTGCCATGGCGGTGTTGGTTCCAGTGCAGCTCAGGTTTACCAACTGGGGTCCCCTTGCCTTGCACAGCAGACCAGGGAGAAAACTCTTCCTGAGGATTCTTCCAAGCTGTGGCTATCTGGCTCTCCGACGGAAGACACACATTGCTGCCTGGCCTTCGGCACACCAACAGCAGCGCCCAAAGACCATCATGAGGCATGAGGTTGCTCAGAAGGCACAGACGACACTTTCGGTACACAGTGATTTTCCTCGGAAAAGGGTGCAGTCGCGAGCGTCCTCAGATATGTAAAAGGCACACCAGCATTACAGCACTTCAGTGGTGAAAGCCTCGGGTCTACTTGTGACCACCAAGTGTGCTGATGGAAACACTGCCCCTTATGTTGAGTATGCCACTCAGCCGACCTTCTCCTTAGCTGAAGTAGTCTGCTGCATGACCTCCTGGCAAGGAGTGGCAGGCACACTGTTTCTTTCGAGAACACGCACTCTTCCTCCCGAGGAATTCCTGCAGGGTGCCCAAGATGGGCGCCCGCCCGCCTCTGCCCCCGTGCTTTTCCTTCAGTTTCCTGGCCCCAAGCCTCCTGTTCCAAAGGGGCCAAACATGCTTTAGCCCTCAGGATCCGGTTTCTACGTGCAAACCCAGCCTGTGGAGCAGCCCCTTCTGCTCAGCTACAAGAGAGCCATGCGACACACCAGGCGCTCCTGTGAGGAGCCTTTTGTAAGCAGAGGTTCTCTGCAAGGTGACGTGCCTAGCCAAGACAGCGCTTCAGTCAGGCGTTGTCGACCCTGGAACTTTCAATCTCCCAGCAGTGCTTCGGGAAAAGTGTCCATCATTTTAGGCTGGTTGTAAAGTTACATTTCTGCTGGAGGTGAAGGGTCGTCAGCTTTGAGTTCGTAGAATCCATGTAACTCGCCGGGTATGATTCAGTGCAGCTAATAGCTAAGCCGGGAGTCTGACAGGCATTGCACGTGACACCGTTGCCCCACTCTGGTACCAAGACTGCTTTCCAGAGTTGGAGGTCTGGCTCTCCGCCGGAGCAAGCCGTGTGTTGCCCTGCCCTCTGCATGCGCAGAATGGAGGCCAAACACCCAAGTGGCTGCACGTTACTACTCTGAAGCCGCAGTTGACACTTTGGCTACAACGTGTTCTTCCTTGACCTGGGTCCAGGCGTGAGAGAGCCTGCAGTCCTGAGAGGCCTACCAGTGTTAAGGCAGTACCTTCACTAAGGCTTCTCAGAAAGATCTGCACTGCAACACTTTTCATGGCACACGCGGACCTTCCTTTGGCGGCATGGGGGCAGGTTTCCTAACCACTAGCCAAGAAGGCTTTGGGATGAGCTCCTAGTGAGGAACTGCACACACACCCTGGTTCTTTCGAGAAAACTCACTCTTCCTCCATTGCCTCCTAGGGAACTCCTACGGTGATTACGAAACAGGGAGCAGGACTTGGTTTCAGGCAGGTCTGAGCACGCAGCTCTCCGGACTGCCAACGGGACAGATTTTGCTTTTCTCGTCCAGCCCCCTTTTCACGGTTGCCACACAGCTCATGTAGCTGAAGTCCCCGGGCAGCCAAAAGAGACCCATGTCACATACTGTACCCATTCGCTGAAAGCACTTTGGAAAGCCAGGTTTCCTCCGGCAGGGAATTGCGCGAGCCAGTGTACGCCTTCGTTTCTCCTAGGTCATGGTACATCTTGCAACGGCCTAGCAGTCTTTGAAGGACGACGGCCTATTTCTCCCTCGAGAGGTGAAGTCCGGGTGCTGCTTCAGGGAGCAAGAGGTCAAGTATGGATTCCGAGAACTCGTGTAAGCACGGTGTTTTTCCAAAAGCAGCTCAGGGTTACAAAAGGAGGCCACCTCGCATTGCCCAGAAGCCCCGTTACAAACGTGTTCTTCAGGCATCCTCTAAGCTCTCCAAGTCGAGCTCTCCGATGGAGGAAAAACGTTGTTGCCCAGCCTCCTGCATACAAAACAGTAGAGTCCAAAGACCCTTGTGGCTGGGTGTTGCTCAGCAGGCTCAGATGCCACTTCTGCTCCACAGTGACCTTCCTCGGAATACGGTGCAGACGCTCGCATCGCATCCTCATCCTTACAGAGTCTTGAAAGGCACACCAGCATTTACAGCAGTTCAGTCGGGAAGGCCTCTTTGAAACTGCTGACTGCGACTGTGCTGGTGGAAAGAAACACTGCACCTTACCTTGAGTCTGGCGCTCGTCTGAATTATGCCCTAGACAACGTCCTCTGCTGGATGTACTCCTAGCAAGCAATTGCCAGCATTCCGTTTCACTGGGCAAAGTCTCCGTTCCTCCCTGGGTATTCTCGCAGGGTTGAGAAGGTTGGCGACCGCAGGGCTTTTCATTAAGCACTCATCATGGAAAACACGGACCTTCCTTGCAACACGCGGGCAAGTTTCCTTCCCACTGGCCAAGAAGGCTTTGGGATGAGAACCTAGCAAGGAACTGCACGCACTCTGGTTCGTTCAAGAAAATTCACTCTGCCTCAGGTTGCCTCTCAGGGTAATCCAGGGGTGAATAGAAGACGGGCAACAGGACTGTTTCTCAGGCAGCTCTGAGGACGCAGCTCTCCGGTTGGTCACTGGGGCAAATTGTGCCCTTCCCGTCCCCCTCCACTTTCACGGTTGACACCTAGCTCGTGTACCTGAAGTTCACAAGCAGGCCACATAGACACATGCCACACACATGGGCCCTTCCATGACAACACTTTGGCTAGCAGGAGTCCTCCTGAGCTGAATGGCGTGAGCCGGTGAACGCCTTAGTGTCGCCTACCTCACCGTGGATCTTGCAAAGGCCTAACCGTCTTCAAAGGCTGAGAGCACATGTCTCCAGCTGGATCTGAAGTCGACGTGCTGCTTGCGAGGGGAAGACGTCAGCTAGGAATTCTGAGAACCCTTGCCATGGCGGTGTTGGTTCCAGTGCAGCTCAGGTTTACCAACTGGGGTCCCCTTGCCTTGCACAGCAGACCAGGGAGAAAACTCTTCCTGAGGATTCTTCCAAGCTGTGGCTATCTGGCTCTCCGACGGAAGACACACATTGCTGCCTGGCCTTCGGCACACCAACAGCAGCGCCCAAAGACCATCATGAGGCATGAGGTTGCTCAGAAGGCACAGACGACACTTTCGGTACACAGTGATTTTCCTCGGAAAAGGGTGCAGTCGCGAGCGTCCTCAGATATGTAAAAGGCACACCAGCATTACAGCACTTCAGTGGTGAAAGCCTCGGGTCTACTTGTGACCACCAAGTGTGCTGATGGAAACACTGCCCCTTATGTTGAGTATGCCACTCAGCCGACCTTCTCCTTAGCTGAAGTAGTCTGCTGCATGACCTCCTGGCAAGGAGTGGCAGGCACACTGTTTCTTTCGAGAACACGCACTCTTCCTCCCGAGGAATTCCTGCAGGGTGCCCAAGATGGGCGCCCGCCCGCCTCTGCCCCCGTGCTTTTCCTTCAGTTTCCTGGCCCCAAGCCTCCTGTTCCAAAGGGGCCAAACATGCTTTAGCCCTCAGGATCCGGTTTCTACGTGCAAACCCAGCCTGTGGAGCAGCCCCTTCTGCTCAGCTACAAGAGAGCCATGCGACACACCAGGCGCTCCTGTGAGGAGCCTTTTGTAAGCAGAGGTTCTCTGCAAGGTGACGTGCCTAGCCAAGACAGCGCTTCAGTCAGGCGTTGTCGACCCTGGAACTTTCAATCTCCCAGCAGTGCTTCGGGAAAAGTGTCCATCATTTTAGGCTGGTTGTAAAGTTACATTTCTGCTGGAGGTGAAGGGTCGTCAGCTTTGAGTTCGTAGAATCCATGTAACTCGCCGGGTATGATTCAGTGCAGCTAATAGCTAAGCCGGGAGTCTGACAGGCATTGCACGTGACACCGTTGCCCCACTCTGGTACCAAGACTGCTTTCCAGAGTTGGAGGTCTGGCTCTCCGCCGGAGCAAGCCGTGTGTTGCCCTGCCCTCTGCATGCGCAGAATGGAGGCCAAACACCCAAGTGGCTGCACGTTACTACTCTGAAGCCGCAGTTGACACTTTGGCTACAACGTGTTCTTCCTTGACCTGGGTCCAGGCGTGAGAGAGCCTGCAGTCCTGAGAGGCCTACCAGTGTTAAGGCAGTACCTTCACTAAGGCTTCTCAGAAAGATCTGCACTGCAACACTTTTCATGGCACACGCGGACCTTCCTTTGGCGGCATGGGGGCAGGTTTCCTAACCACTAGCCAAGAAGGCTTTGGGATGAGCTCCTAGTGAGGAACTGCACACACACCCTGGTTCTTTCGAGAAAACTCACTCTTCCTCCATTGCCTCCTAGGGAACTCCTACGGTGATTACGAAACAGGGAGCAGGACTTGGTTTCAGGCAGGTCTGAGCACGCAGCTCTCCGGACTGCCAACGGGACAGATTTTGCTTTTCTCGTCCAGCCCCCTTTTCACGGTTGCCACACAGCTCATGTAGCTGAAGTCCCCGGGCAGCCAAAAGAGACCCATGTCACATACTGTACCCATTCGCTGAAAGCACTTTGGAAAGCCAGGTTTCCTCCGGCAGGGAATTGCGCGAGCCAGTGTACGCCTTCGTTTCTCCTAGGTCATGGCACATCTTGCAACGGCCTAGCAGTCTTTGAAGGACGACGGCCTATTTCTCCCTCGAGAGGTGAAGTCCGGGTGCTGCTTCAGGGAGCAAGAGGTCAAGTATGGATTCCGAGAACTCGTGTAAGCACGGTGTTTTTCCAAAAGCAGCTCAGGGTTACAAAAGGAGGCCACCTCGCATTGCCCAGAAGCCCCGTTACAAACGTGTTCTTCAGGCATCCTCTAAGCTCTCCAAGTCGAGCTCTCCGATGGAGGAAAAACGTTGTTGCCCAGCCTCCTGCATACAAAACAGTAGAGTCCAAAGACCCTTGTGGCTGGGTGTTGCTCAGCAGGCTCAGATGCCACTTCTGCTCCACAGTGACCTTCCTCGGAATACGGTGCAGACGCTCGCATCGCATCCTCATCCTTACAGAGTCTTGAAAGGCACACCAGCATTTACAGCAGTTCAGTCGGGAAGGCCTCTTTGAAACTGCTGACTGCGACTGTGCTGGTGGAAAGAAACACTGCACCTTACCTTGAGTCTGGCGCTCGTCTGAATTATGCCCTAGACAACGTCCTCTGCTGGATGTACTCCTAGCAAGCAATTGCCAGCATTCCGTTTCACTGGGCAAAGTCTCCGTTCCTCCCTGGGTATTCTCGCAGGGTTGAGAAGGTTGGCGACCGCAGGGCTTTTCATTAAGCACTCATCATGGAAAACACGGACCTTCCTTGCAACACGCGGGCAAGTTTCCTTCCCACTGGCCAAGAAGGCTTTGGGATGAGAACCTAGCAAGGAACTGCACGCACTCTGGTTCGTTCAAGAAAATTCACTCTGCCTCAGGTTGCCTCTCAGGGTAATCCAGGGGTGAATAGAAGACGGGCAACAGGACTGTTTCTCAGGCAGCTCTGAGGACGCAGCTCTCCGGTTGGTCACTGGGGCAAATTGTGCCCTTCCCGTCCCCCTCCACTTTCACGGTTGACACCTAGCTCGTGTACCTGAAGTTCACAAGCAGGCCACATAGACACATGCCACACACATGGGCCCTTCCATGACAACACTTTGGCTAGCAGGAGTCCTCCTGAGCTGAATGGCGTGAGCCGGTGAACGCCTTAGTGTCGCCTACCTCACCGTGGATCTTGCAAAGGCCTAACCGTCTTCAAAGGCTGAGAGCACATGTCTCCAGCTGGATCTGAAGTCGACGTGCTGCTTGCGAGGGGAAGACGTCAGCTAGGAATTCTGAGAACCCTTGCCATGGCGGTGTTGGTTCCAGTGCAGCTCAGGTTTACCAACTGGGGTCCCCTTGCCTTGCACAGCAGACCAGGGAGAAAACTCTTCCTGAGGATTCTTCCAAGCTGTGGCTATCTGGCTCTCCGACGGAAGACACACATTGCTGCCTGGCCTTCGGCACACCAACAGCAGCGCCCAAAGACCATCATGAGGCATGAGGTTGCTCAGAAGGCACAGACGACACTTTCGGTACACAGTGATTTTCCTCGGAAAAGGGTGCAGTCGCGAGCGTCCTCAGATATGTAAAAGGCACACCAGCATTACAGCACTTCAGTGGTGAAAGCCTCGGGTCTACTTGTGACCACCAAGTGTGCTGATGGAAACACTGCCCCTTATGTTGAGTATGCCACTCAGCCGACCTTCTCCTTAGCTGAAGTAGTCTGCTGCATGACCTCCTGGCAAGGAGTGGCAGGCACACTGTTTCTTTCGAGAACACGCACTCTTCCTCCCGAGGAATTCCTGCAGGGTGCCCAAGATGGGCGCCCGCCCGCCTCTGCCCCCGTGCTTTTCCTTCAGTTTCCTGGCCCCAAGCCTCCTGTTCCAAAGGGGCCAAACATGCTTTAGCCCTCAGGATCCGGTTTCTACGTGCAAACCCAGCCTGTGGAGCAGCCCCTTCTGCTCAGCTACAAGAGAGCCATGCGACACACCAGGCGCTCCTGTGAGGAGCCTTTTGTAAGCAGAGGTTCTCTGCAAGGTGACGTGCCTAGCCAAGACAGCGCTTCAGTCAGGCGTTGTCGACCCTGGAACTTTCAATCTCCCAGCAGTGCTTCGGGAAAAGTGTCCATCATTTTAGGCTGGTTGTAAAGTTACATTTCTGCTGGAGGTGAAGGGTCGTCAGCTTTGAGTTCGTAGAATCCATGTAACTCGCCGGGTATGATTCAGTGCAGCTAATAGCTAAGCCGGGAGTCTGACAGGCATTGCACGTGACACCGTTGCCCCACTCTGGTACCAAGACTGCTTTCCAGAGTTGGAGGTCTGGCTCTCCGCCGGAGCAAGCCGTGTGTTGCCCTGCCCTCTGCATGCGCAGAATGGAGGCCAAACACCCAAGTGGCTGCACGTTACTACTCTGAAGCCGCAGTTGACACTTTGGCTACAACGTGTTCTTCCTTGACCTGGGTCCAGGCGTGAGAGAGCCTGCAGTCCTGAGAGGCCTACCAGTGTTAAGGCAGTACCTTCACTAAGGCTTCTCAGAAAGATCTGCACTGCAACACTTTTCATGGCACACGCGGACCTTCCTTTGGCGGCATGGGGGCAGGTTTCCTAACCACTAGCCAAGAAGGCTTTGGGATGAGCTCCTAGTGAGGAACTGCACACACACCCTGGTTCTTTCGAGAAAACTCACTCTTCCTCCATTGCCTCCTAGGGAACTCCTACGGTGATTACGAAACAGGGAGCAGGACTTGGTTTCAGGCAGGTCTGAGCACGCAGCTCTCCGGACTGCCAACGGGACAGATTTTGCTTTTCTCGTCCAGCCCCCTTTTCACGGTTGCCACACAGCTCATGTAGCTGAAGTCCCCGGGCAGCCAAAAGAGACCCATGTCACATACTGTACCCATTCGCTGAAAGCACTTTGGAAAGCCAGGTTTCCTCCGGCAGGGAATTGCGCGAGCCAGTGTACGCCTTCGTTTCTCCTAGGTCATGGTACATCTTGCAACGGCCTAGCAGTCTTTGAAGGACGACGGCCTATTTCTCCCTCGAGAGGTGAAGTCCGGGTGCTGCTTCAGGGAGCAAGAGGTCAAGTATGGATTCCGAGAACTCGTGTAAGCACGGTGTTTTTCCAAAAGCAGCTCAGGGTTACAAAAGGAGGCCACCTCGCATTGCCCAGAAGCCCCGTTACAAACGTGTTCTTCAGGCATCCTCTAAGCTCTCCAAGTCGAGCTCTCCGATGGAGGAAAAACGTTGTTGCCCAGCCTCCTGCATACAAAACAGTAGAGTCCAAAGACCCTTGTGGCTGGGTGTTGCTCAGCAGGCTCAGATGCCACGTCTGCTCCACAGTGACCTTCCTCGGAATACGGTGCAGACGCTCGCATCGCATCCTCATCCTTACAGAGTCTTGAAAGGCACACCAGCATTTACAGCAGTTCAGTCGGGAAGGCCTCTTTGAAACTGCTGACTGCGACTGTGCTGGTGGAAAGAAACACTGCACCTTACCTTGAGTCTGGCGCTCGTCTGAATTATGCCCTAGACAACGTCCTCTGCTGGATGTACTCCTAGCAAGCAATTGCCAGCATTCCGTTTCACTGGGCAAAGTCTCCGTTCCTCCCTGGGTATTCTCGCAGGGTTGAGAAGGTTGGCGACCGCAGGGCTTTTCATTAAGCACTCATCATGGAAAACACGGACCTTCCTTGCAACACGCGGGCAAGTTTCCTTCCCACTGGCCAAGAAGGCTTTGGGATGAGAACCTAGCAAGGAACTGCACGCACTCTGGTTCGTTCAAGAAAATTCACTCTGCCTCAGGTTGCCTCTCAGGGTAATCCAGGGGTGAATAGAAGACGGGCAACAGGACTGTTTCTCAGGCAGCTCTGAGGACGCAGCTCTCCGGTTGGTCACTGGGGCAAATTGTGCCCTTCCCGTCCCCCTCCACTTTCACGGTTGACACCTAGCTCGTGTACCTGAAGTTCACAAGCAGGCCACATAGACACATGCCACACACATGGGCCCTTCCATGACAACACTTTGGCTAGCAGGAGTCCTCCTGAGCTGAATGGCGTGAGCCGGTGAACGCCTTAGTGTCGCCTACCTCACCGTGGATCTTGCAAAGGCCTAACCGTCTTCAAAGGCTGAGAGCACATGTCTCCAGCTGGATCTGAAGTCGACGTGCTGCTTGCGAGGGGAAGACGTCAGCTAGGAATTCTGAGAACCCTTGCCATGGCGGTGTTGGTTCCAGTGCAGCTCAGGTTTACCAACTGGGGTCCCCTTGCCTTGCACAGCAGACCAGGGAGAAAACTCTTCCTGAGGATTCTTCCAAGCTGTGGCTATCTGGCTCTCCGACGGAAGACACACATTGCTGCCTGGCCTTCGGCACACCAACAGCAGCGCCCAAAGACCATCATGAGGCATGAGGTTGCTCAGAAGGCACAGACGACACTTTCGGTACACAGTGATTTTCCTCGGAAAAGGGTGCAGTCGCGAGCGTCCTCAGATATGTAAAAGGCACACCAGCATTACAGCACTTCAGTGGTGAAAGCCTCGGGTCTACTTGTGACCACCAAGTGTGCTGATGGAAACACTGCCCCTTATGTTGAGTATGCCACTCAGCCGACCTTCTCCTTAGCTGAAGTAGTCTGCTGCATGACCTCCTGGCAAGGAGTGGCAGGCACACTGTTTCTTTCGAGAACACGCACTCTTCCTCCCGAGGAATTCCTGCAGGGTGCCCAAGATGGGCGCCCGCCCGCCTCTGCCCCCGTGCTTTTCCTTCAGTTTCCTGGCCCCAAGCCTCCTGTTCCAAAGGGGCCAAACATGCTTTAGCCCTCAGGATCCGGTTTCTACGTGCAAACCCAGCCTGTGGAGCAGCCCCTTCTGCTCAGCTACAAGAGAGCCATGCGACACACCAGGCGCTCCTGTGAGGAGCCTTTTGTAAGCAGAGGTTCTCTGCAAGGTGACGTGCCTAGCCAAGACAGCGCTTCAGTCAGGCGTTGTCGACCCTGGAACTTTCAATCTCCCAGCAGTGCTTCGGGAAAAGTGTCCATCATTTTAGGCTGGTTGTAAAGTTACATTTCTGCTGGAGGTGAAGGGTCGTCAGCTTTGAGTTCGTAGAATCCATGTAACTCGCCGGGTATGATTCAGTGCAGCTAATAGCTAAGCCGGGAGTCTGACAGGCATTGCACGTGACACCGTTGCCCCACTCTGGTACCAAGACTGCTTTCCAGAGTTGGAGGTCTGGCTCTCCGCCGGAGCAAGCCGTGTGTTGCCCTGCCCTCTGCATGCGCAGAATGGAGGCCAAACACCCAAGTGGCTGCACGTTACTACTCTGAAGCCGCAGTTGACACTTTGGCTACAACGTGTTCTTCCTTGACCTGGGTCCAGGCGTGAGAGAGCCTGCAGTCCTGAGAGGCCTACCAGTGTTAAGGCAGTACCTTCACTAAGGCTTCTCAGAAAGATCTGCACTGCAACACTTTTCATGGCACACGCGGACCTTCCTTTGGCGGCATGGGGGCAGGTTTCCTAACCACTAGCCAAGAAGGCTTTGGGATGAGCTCCTAGTGAGGAACTGCACACACACCCTGGTTCTTTCGAGAAAACTCACTCTTCCTCCATTGCCTCCTAGGGAACTCCTACGGTGATTACGAAACAGGGAGCAGGACTTGGTTTCAGGCAGGTCTGAGCACGCAGCTCTCCGGACTGCCAACGGGACAGATTTTGCTTTTCTCGTCCAGCCCCCTTTTCACGGTTGCCACACAGCTCATGTAGCTGAAGTCCCCGGGCAGCCAAAAGAGACCCATGTCACATACTGTACCCATTCGCTGAAAGCACTTTGGAAAGCCAGGTTTCCTCCGGCAGGGAATTGCGCGAGCCAGTGTACGCCTTCGTTTCTCCTAGGTCATGGTACATCTTGCAACGGCCTAGCAGTCTTTGAAGGACGACGGCCTATTTCTCCCTCGAGAGGTGAAGTCCGGGTGCTGCTTCAGGGAGCAAGAGGTCAAGTATGGATTCCGAGAACTCGTGTAAGCACGGTGTTTTTCCAAAAGCAGCTCAGGGTTACAAAAGGAGGCCACCTCGCATTGCCCAGAAGCCCCGTTACAAACGTGTTCTTCAGGCATCCTCTAAGCTCTCCAAGTCGAGCTCTCCGATGGAGGAAAAACGTTGTTGCCCAGCCTCCTGCATACAAAACAGTAGAGTCCAAAGACCCTTGTGGCTGGGTGTTGCTCAGCAGGCTCAGATGCCACTTCTGCTCCACAGTGACCTTCCTCGGAATACGGTGCAGACGCTCGCATCGCATCCTCATCCTTACAGAGTCTTGAAAGGCACACCAGCATTTACAGCAGTTCAGTCGGGAAGGCCTCTTTGAAACTGCTGACTGCGACTGTGCTGGTGGAAAGAAACACTGCACCTTACCTTGAGTCTGGCGCTCGTCTGAATTATGCCCTAGACAACGTCCTCTGCTGGATGTACTCCTAGCAAGCAATTGCCAGCATTCCGTTTCACTGGGCAAAGTCTCCGTTCCTCCCTGGGTATTCTCGCAGGGTTGAGAAGGTTGGCGACCGCAGGGCTTTTCATTAAGCACTCATCATGGAAAACACGGACCTTCCTTGCAACACGCGGGCAAGTTTCCTTCCCACTGGCCAAGAAGGCTTTGGGATGAGAACCTAGCAAGGAACTGCACGCACTCTGGTTCGTTCAAGAAAATTCACTCTGCCTCAGGTTGCCTCTCAGGGTAATCCAGGGGTGAATAGAAGACGGGCAACAGGACTGTTTCTCAGGCAGCTCTGAGGACGCAGCTCTCCGGTTGGTCACTGGGGCAAATTGTGCCCTTCCCGTCCCCCTCCACTTTCACGGTTGACACCTAGCTCGTGTACCTGAAGTTCACAAGCAGGCCACATAGACACATGCCACACACATGGGCCCTTCCATGACAACACTTTGGCTAGCAGGAGTCCTCCTGAGCTGAATGGCGTGAGCCGGTGAACGCCTTAGTGTCGCCTACCTCACCGTGGATCTTGCAAAGGCCTAACCGTCTTCAAAGGCTGAGAGCACATGTCTCCAGCTGGATCTGAAGTCGACGTGCTGCTTGCGAGGGGAAGACGTCAGCTAGGAATTCTGAGAACCCTTGCCATGGCGGTGTTGGTTCCAGTGCAGCTCAGGTTTACCAACTGGGGTCCCCTTGCCTTGCACAGCAGACCAGGGAGAAAACTCTTCCTGAGGATTCTTCCAAGCTGTGGCTATCTGGCTCTCCGACGGAAGACACACATTGCTGCCTGGCCTTCGGCACACCAACAGCAGCGCCCAAAGACCATCATGAGGCATGAGGTTGCTCAGAAGGCACAGACGACACTTTCGGTACACAGTGATTTTCCTCGGAAAAGGGTGCAGTCGCGAGCGTCCTCAGATATGTAAAAGGCACACCAGCATTACAGCACTTCAGTGGTGAAAGCCTCGGGTCTACTTGTGACCACCAAGTGTGCTGATGGAAACACTGCCCCTTATGTTGAGTATGCCACTCAGCCGACCTTCTCCTTAGCTGAAGTAGTCTGCTGCATGACCTCCTGGCAAGGAGTGGCAGGCACACTGTTTCTTTCGAGAACACGCACTCTTCCTCCCGAGGAATTCCTGCAGGGTGCCCAAGATGGGCGCCCGCCCGCCTCTGCCCCCGTGCTTTTCCTTCAGTTTCCTGGCCCCAAGCCTCCTGTTCCAAAGGGGCCAAACATGCTTTAGCCCTCAGGATCCGGTTTCTACGTGCAAACCCAGCCTGTGGAGCAGCCCCTTCTGCTCAGCTACAAGAGAGCCATGCGACACACCAGGCGCTCCTGTGAGGAGCCTTTTGTAAGCAGAGGTTCTCTGCAAGGTGACGTGCCTAGCCAAGACAGCGCTTCAGTCAGGCGTTGTCGACCCTGGAACTTTCAATCTCCCAGCAGTGCTTCGGGAAAAGTGTCCATCATTTTAGGCTGGTTGTAAAGTTACATTTCTGCTGGAGGTGAAGGGTCGTCAGCTTTGAGTTCGTAGAATCCATGTAACTCGCCGGGTATGATTCAGTGCAGCTAACAGCTAAGCCGGGAGTCTGACAGGCATTGCACGTGACACCGTTGCCCCACTCTGGTACCAAGACTGCTTTCCAGAGTTGGAGGTCTGGCTCTCCGCCGGAGCAAGCCGTGTGTTGCCCTGCCCTCTGCATGCGCAGAATGGAGGCCAAACACCCAAGTGGCTGCACGTTACTACTCTGAAGCCGCAGTTGACACTTTGGCTACAACGTGTTCTTCCTTGACCTGGGTCCAGGCGTGAGAGAGCCTGCAGTCCTGAGAGGCCTACCAGTGTTAAGGCAGTACCTTCACTAAGGCTTCTCAGAAAGATCTGCACTGCAACACTTTTCATGGCACACGCGGACCTTCCTTTGGCGGCATGGGGGCAGGTTTCCTAACCACTAGCCAAGAAGGCTTTGGGATGAGCTCCTAGTGAGGAACTGCACACACACCCTGGTTCTTTCGAGAAAACTCACTCTTCCTCCATTGCCTCCTAGGGAACTCCTACGGTGATTACGAAACAGGGAGCAGGACTTGGTTTCAGGCAGGTCTGAGCACGCAGCTCTCCGGACTGCCAACGGGACAGATTTTGCTTTTCTCGTCCAGCCCCCTTTTCACGGTTGCCACACAGCTCATGTAGCTGAAGTCCCCGGGCAGCCAAAAGAGACCCATGTCACATACTGTACCCATTCGCTGAAAGCACTTTGGAAAGCCAGGTTTCCTCCGGCAGGGAATTGCGCGAGCCAGTGTACGCCTTCGTTTCTCCTAGGTCATGGTACATCTTGCAACGGCCTAGCAGTCTTTGAAGGACGACGGCCTATTTCTCCCTCGAGAGGTGAAGTCCGGGTGCTGCTTCAGGGAGCAAGAGGTCAAGTATGGATTCCGAGAACTCGTGTAAGCACGGTGTTTTTCCAAAAGCAGCTCAGGGTTACAAAAGGAGGCCACCTCGCATTGCCCAGAAGCCCCGTTACAAACGTGTTCTTCAGGCATCCTCTAAGCTCTCCAAGTCGAGCTCTCCGATGGAGGAAAAACGTTGTTGCCCAGCCTCCTGCATACAAAACAGTAGAGTCCAAAGACCCTTGTGGCTGGGTGTTGCTCAGCAGGCTCAGATGCCACTTCTGCTCCACAGTGACCTTCCTCGGAATACGGTGCAGACGCTCGCATCGCATCCTCATCCTTACAGAGTCTTGAAAGGCACACCAGCATTTACAGCAGTTCAGTCGGGAAGGCCTCTTTGAAACTGCTGACTGCGACTGTGCTGGTGGAAAGAAACACTGCACCTTACCTTGAGTCTGGCGCTCGTCTGAATTATGCCCTAGACAACGTCCTCTGCTGGATGTACTCCTAGCAAGCAATTGCCAGCATTCCGTTTCACTGGGCAAAGTCTCCGTTCCTCCCTGGGTATTCTCGCAGGGTTGAGAAGGTTGGCGACCGCAGGGCTTTTCATTAAGCACTCATCATGGAAAACACGGACCTTCCTTGCAACACGCGGGCAAGTTTCCTTCCCACTGGCCAAGAAGGCTTTGGGATGAGAACCTAGCAAGGAACTGCACGCACTCTGGTTCGTTCAAGAAAATTCACTCTGCCTCAGGTTGCCTCTCAGGGTAATCCAGGGGTGAATAGAAGACGGGCAACAGGACTGTTTCTCAGGCAGCTCTGAGGACGCAGCTCTCCGGTTGGTCACTGGGGCAAATTGTGCCCTTCCCGTCCCCCTCCACTTTCACGGTTGACACCTAGCTCGTGTACCTGAAGTTCACAAGCAGGCCACATAGACACATGCCACACACATGGGCCCTTCCATGACAACACTTTGGCTAGCAGGAGTCCTCCTGAGCTGAATGGCGTGAGCCGGTGAACGCCTTAGTGTCGCCTACCTCACCGTGGATCTTGCAAAGGCCTAACCGTCTTCAAAGGCTGAGAGCACATGTCTCCAGCTGGATCTGAAGTCGACGTGCTGCTTGCGAGGGGAAGACGTCAGCTAGGAATTCTGAGAACCCTTGCCATGGCGGTGTTGGTTCCAGTGCAGCTCAGGTTTACCAACTGGGGTCCCCTTGCCTTGCACAGCAGACCAGGGAGAAAACTCTTCCTGAGGATTCTTCCAAGCTGTGGCTATCTGGCTCTCCGACGGAAGACACACATTGCTGCCTGGCCTTCGGCACACCAACAGCAGCGCCCAAAGACCATCATGAGGCATGAGGTTGCTCAGAAGGCACAGACGACACTTTCGGTACACAGTGATTTTCCTCGGAAAAGGGTGCAGTCGCGAGCGTCCTCAGATATGTAAAAGGCACACCAGCATTACAGCACTTCAGTGGTGAAAGCCTCGGGTCTACTTGTGACCACCAAGTGTGCTGATGGAAACACTGCCCCTTATGTTGAGTATGCCACTCAGCCGACCTTCTCCTTAGCTGAAGTAGTCTGCTGCATGACCTCCTGGCAAGGAGTGGCAGGCACACTGTTTCTTTCGAGAACACGCACTCTTCCTCCCGAGGAATTCCTGCAGGGTGCCCAAGATGGGCGCCCGCCCGCCTCTGCCCCCGTGCTTTTCCTTCAGTTTCCTGGCCCCAAGCCTCCTGTTCCAAAGGGGCCAAACATGCTTTAGCCCTCAGGATCCGGTTTCTACGTGCAAACCCAGCCTGTGGAGCAGCCCCTTCTGCTCAGCTACAAGAGAGCCATGCGACACACCAGGCGCTCCTGTGAGGAGCCTTTTGTAAGCAGAGGTTCTCTGCAAGGTGACGTGCCTAGCCAAGACAGCGCTTCAGTCAGGCGTTGTCGACCCTGGAACTTTCAATCTCCCAGCAGTGCTTCGGGAAAAGTGTCCATCATTTTAGGCTGGTTGTAAAGTTACATTTCTGCTGGAGGTGAAGGGTCGTCAGCTTTGAGTTCGTAGAATCCATGTAACTCGCCGGGTATGATTCAGTGCAGCTAATAGCTAAGCCGGGAGTCTGACAGGCATTGCACGTGACACCGTTGCCCCACTCTGGTACCAAGACTGCTTTCCAGAGTTGGAGGTCTGGCTCTCCGCCGGAGCAAGCCGTGTGTTGCCCTGCCCTCTGCATGCGCAGAATGGAGGCCAAACACCCAAGTGGCTGCACGTTACTACTCTGAAGCCGCAGTTGACACTTTGGCTACAACGTGTTCTTCCTTGACCTGGGTCCAGGCGTGAGAGAGCCTGCAGTCCTGAGAGGCCTACCAGTGTTAAGGCAGTACCTTCACTAAGGCTTCTCAGAAAGATCTGCACTGCAACACTTTTCATGGCACACGCGGACCTTCCTTTGGCGGCATGGGGGCAGGTTTCCTAACCACTAGCCAAGAAGGCTTTGGGATGAGCTCCTAGTGAGGAACTGCACACACACCCTGGTTCTTTCGAGAAAACTCACTCTTCCTCCATTGCCTCCTAGGGAACTCCTACGGTGATTACGAAACAGGGAGCAGGACTTGGTTTCAGGCAGGTCTGAGCACGCAGCTCTCCGGACTGCCAACGGGACAGATTTTGCTTTTCTCGTCCAGCCCCCTTTTCACGGTTGCCACACAGCTCATGTAGCTGAAGTCCCCGGGCAGCCAAAAGAGACCCATGTCACATACTGTACCCATTCGCTGAAAGCACTTTGGAAAGCCAGGTTTCCTCCGGCAGGGAATTGCGCGAGCCAGTGTACGCCTTCGTTTCTCCTAGGTCATGGTACATCTTGCAACGGCCTAGCAGTCTTTGAAGGACGACGGCCTATTTCTCCCTCGAGAGGTGAAGTCCGGGTGCTGCTTCAGGGAGCAAGAGGTCAAGTATGGATTCCGAGAACTCGTGTAAGCACGGTGTTTTTCCAAAAGCAGCTCAGGGTTACAAAAGGAGGCCACCTCGCATTGCCCAGAAGCCCCGTTACAAACGTGTTCTTCAGGCATCCTCTAAGCTCTCCAAGTCGAGCTCTCCGATGGAGGAAAAACGTTGTTGCCCAGCCTCCTGCATACAAAACAGTAGAGTCCAAAGACCCTTGTGGCTGGGTGTTGCTCAGCAGGCTCAGATGCCACTTCTGCTCCACAGTGACCTTCCTCGGAATACGGTGCAGACGCTCGCATCGCATCCTCATCCTTACAGAGTCTTGAAAGGCACACCAGCATTTACAGCAGTTCAGTCGGGAAGGCCTCTTTGAAACTGCTGACTGCGACTGTGCTGGTGGAAAGAAACACTGCACCTTACCTTGAGTCTGGCGCTCGTCTGAATTATGCCCTAGACAACGTCCTCTGCTGGATGTACTCCTAGCAAGCAATTGCCAGCATTCCGTTTCACTGGGCAAAGTCTCCGTTCCTCCCTGGGTATTCTCGCAGGGTTGAGAAGGTTGGCGACCGCAGGGCTTTTCATTAAGCACTCATCATGGAAAACACGGACCTTCCTTGCAACACGCGGGCAAGTTTCCTTCCCACTGGCCAAGAAGGCTTTGGGATGAGAACCTAGCAAGGAACTGCACGCACTCTGGTTCGTTCAAGAAAATTCACTCTGCCTCAGGTTGCCTCTCAGGGTAATCCAGGGGTGAATAGAAGACGGGCAACAGGACTGTTTCTCAGGCAGCTCTGAGGACGCAGCTCTCCGGTTGGTCACTGGGGCAAATTGTGCCCTTCCCGTCCCCCTCCACTTTCACGGTTGACACCTAGCTCGTGTACCTGAAGTTCACAAGCAGGCCACATAGACACATGCCACACACATGGGCCCTTCCATGACAACACTTTGGCTAGCAGGAGTCCTCCTGAGCTGAATGGCGTGAGCCGGTGAACGCCTTAGTGTCGCCTACCTCACCGTGGATCTTGCAAAGGCCTAACCGTCTTCAAAGGCTGAGAGCACATGTCTCCAGCTGGATCTGAAGTCGACGTGCTGCTTGCGAGGGGAAGACGTCAGCTAGGAATTCTGAGAACCCTTGCCATGGCGGTGTTGGTTCCAGTGCAGCTCAGGTTTACCAACTGGGGTCCCCTTGCCTTGCACAGCAGACCAGGGAGAAAACTCTTCCTGAGGATTCTTCCAAGCTGTGGCTATCTGGCTCTCCGACGGAAGACACACATTGCTGCCTGGCCTTCGGCACACCAACAGCAGCGCCCAAAGACCATCATGAGGCATGAGGTTGCTCAGAAGGCACAGACGACACTTTCGGTACACAGTGATTTTCCTCGGAAAAGGGTGCAGTCGCGAGCGTCCTCAGATATGTAAAAGGCACACCAGCATTACAGCACTTCAGTGGTGAAAGCCTCGGGTCTACTTGTGACCACCAAGTTTGCTGATGGAAACACTGCCCCTTATGTTGAGTATGCCACTCAGCCGACCTTCTCCTTAGCTGAAGTAGTCTGCTGCATGACCTCCTGGCAAGGAGTGGCAGGCACACTGTTTCTTTCGAGAACACGCACTCTTCCTCCCGAGGAATTCCTGCAGGGTGCCCAAGATGGGCGCCCGCCCGCCTCTGCCCCCGTGCTTTTCCTTCAGTTTCCTGGCCCCAAGCCTCCTGTTCCAAAGGGGCCAAACATGCTTTAGCCCTCAGGATCCGGTTTCTACGTGCAAACCCAGCCTGTGGAGCAGCCCCTTCTGCTCAGCTACAAGAGAGCCATGCGACACACCAGGCGCTCCTGTGAGGAGCCTTTTGTAAGCAGAGGTTCTCTGCAAGGTGACGTGCCTAGCCAAGACAGCGCTTCAGTCAGGCGTTGTCGACCCTGGAACTTTCAATCTCCCAGCAGTGCTTCGGGAAAAGTGTCCATCATTTTAGGCTGGTTGTAAAGTTACATTTCTGCTGGAGGTGAAGGGTCGTCAGCTTTGAGTTCGTAGAATCCATGTAACTCGCCGGGTATGATTCAGTGCAGCTAACAGCTAAGCCGGGAGTCTGACAGGCATTGCACGTGACACCGTTGCCCCACTCTGGTACCAAGACTGCTTTCCAGAGTTGGAGGTCTGGCTCTCCGCCGGAGCAAGCCGTGTGTTGCCCTGCCCTCTGCATGCGCAGAATGGAGGCCAAACACCCAAGTGGCTGCACGTTACTACTCTGAAGCCGCAGTTGACACTTTGGCTACAACGTGTTCTTCCTTGACCTGGGTCCAGGCGTGAGAGAGCCTGCAGTCCTGAGAGGCCTACCAGTGTTAAGGCAGTACCTTCACTAAGGCTTCTCAGAAAGATCTGCACTGCAACACTTTTCATGGCACACGCGGACCTTCCTTTGGCGGCATGGGGGCAGGTTTCCTAACCACTAGCCAAGAAGGCTTTGGGATGAGCTCCTAGTGAGGAACTGCACACACACCCTGGTTCTTTCGAGAAAACTCACTCTTCCTCCATTGCCTCCTAGGGAACTCCTACGGTGATTACGAAACAGGGAGCAGGACTTGGTTTCAGGCAGGTCTGAGCACGCAGCTCTCCGGACTGCCAACGGGACAGATTTTGCTTTTCTCGTCCAGCCCCCTTTTCACGGTTGCCACACAGCTCATGTAGCTGAAGTCCCCGGGCAGCCAAAAGAGACCCATGTCACATACTGTACCCATTCGCTGAAAGCACTTTGGAAAGCCAGGTTTCCTCCGGCAGGGAATTGCGCGAGCCAGTGTACGCCTTCGTTTCTCCTAGGTCATGGCACATCTTGCAACGGCCTAGCAGTCTTTGAAGGACGACGGCCTATTTCTCCCTCGAGAGGTGAAGTCCGGGTGCTGCTTCAGGGAGCAAGAGGTCAAGTATGGATTCCGAGAACTCGTGTAAGCACGGTGTTTTTCCAAAAGCAGCTCAGGGTTACAAAAGGAGGCCACCTCGCATTGCCCAGAAGCCCCGTTACAAACGTGTTCTTCAGGCATCCTCTAAGCTCTCCAAGTCGAGCTCTCCGATGGAGGAAAAACGTTGTTGCCCAGCCTCCTGCATACAAAACAGTAGAGTCCAAAGACCCTTGTGGCTGGGTGTTGCTCAGCAGGCTCAGATGCCACTTCTGCTCCACAGTGACCTTCCTCGGAATACGGTGCAGACGCTCGCATCGCATCCTCATCCTTACAGAGTCTTGAAAGGCACACCAGCATTTACAGCAGTTCAGTCGGGAAGGCCTCTTTGAAACTGCTGACTGCGACTGTGCTGGTGGAAAGAAACACTGCACCTTACCTTGAGTCTGGCGCTCGTCTGAATTATGCCCTAGACAACGTCCTCTGCTGGATGTACTCCTAGCAAGCAATTGCCAGCATTCCGTTTCACTGGGCAAAGTCTCCGTTCCTCCCTGGGTATTCTCGCAGGGTTGAGAAGGTTGGCGACCGCAGGGCTTTTCATTAAGCACTCATCATGGAAAACACGGACCTTCCTTGCAACACGCGGGCAAGTTTCCTTCCCACTGGCCAAGAAGGCTTTGGGATGAGAACCTAGCAAGGAACTGCACGCACTCTGGTTCGTTCAAGAAAATTCACTCTGCCTCAGGTTGCCTCTCAGGGTAATCCAGGGGTGAATAGAAGACGGGCAACAGGACTGTTTCTCAGGCAGCTCTGAGGACGCAGCTCTCCGGTTGGTCACTGGGGCAAATTGTGCCCTTCCCGTCCCCCTCCACTTTCACGGTTGACACCTAGCTCGTGTACCTGAAGTTCACAAGCAGGCCACATAGACACATGCCACACACATGGGCCCTTCCATGACAACACTTTGGCTAGCAGGAGTCCTCCTGAGCTGAATGGCGTGAGCCGGTGAACGCCTTAGTGTCGCCTACCTCACCGTGGATCTTGCAAAGGCCTAACCGTCTTCAAAGGCTGAGAGCACATGTCTCCAGCTGGATCTGAAGTCGACGTGCTGCTTGCGAGGGGAAGACGTCAGCTAGGAATTCTGAGAACCCTTGCCATGGCGGTGTTGGTTCCAGTGCAGCTCAGGTTTACCAACTGGGGTCCCCTTGCCTTGCACAGCAGACCAGGGAGAAAACTCTTCCTGAGGATTCTTCCAAGCTGTGGCTATCTGGCTCTCCGACGGAAGACACACATTGCTGCCTGGCCTTCGGCACACCAACAGCAGCGCCCAAAGACCATCATGAGGCATGAGGTTGCTCAGAAGGCACAGACGACACTTTCGGTACACAGTGATTTTCCTCGGAAAAGGGTGCAGTCGCGAGCGTCCTCAGATATGTAAAAGGCACACCAGCATTACAGCACTTCAGTGGTGAAAGCCTCGGGTCTACTTGTGACCACCAAGTTTGCTGATGGAAACACTGCCCCTTATGTTGAGTATGCCACTCAGCCGACCTTCTCCTTAGCTGAAGTAGTCTGCTGCATGACCTCCTGGCAAGGAGTGGCAGGCACACTGTTTCTTTCGAGAACACGCACTCTTCCTCCCGAGGAATTCCTGCAGGGTGCCCAAGATGGGCGCCCGCCCGCCTCTGCCCCCGTGCTTTTCCTTCAGTTTCCTGGCCCCAAGCCTCCTGTTCCAAAGGGGCCAAACATGCTTTAGCCCTCAGGATCCGGTTTCTACGTGCAAACCCAGCCTGTGGAGCAGCCCCTTCTGCTCAGCTACAAGAGAGCCATGCGACACACCAGGCGCTCCTGTGAGGAGCCTTTTGTAAGCAGAGGTTCTCTGCAAGGTGACGTGCCTAGCCAAGACAGCGCTTCAGTCAGGCGTTGTCGACCCTGGAACTTTCAATCTCCCAGCAGTGCTTCGGGAAAAGTGTCCATCATTTTAGGCTGGTTGTAAAGTTACATTTCTGCTGGAGGTGAAGGGTCGTCAGCTTTGAGTTCGTAGAATCCATGTAACTCGCCGGGTATGATTCAGTGCAGCTAACAGCTAAGCCGGGAGTCTGACAGGCATTGCACGTGACACCGTTGCCCCACTCTGGTACCAAGACTGCTTTCCAGAGTTGGAGGTCTGGCTCTCCGCCGGAGCAAGCCGTGTGTTGCCCTGCCCTCTGCATGCGCAGAATGGAGGCCAAACACCCAAGTGGCTGCACGTTACTACTCTGAAGCCGCAGTTGACACTTTGGCTACAACGTGTTCTTCCTTGACCTGGGTCCAGGCGTGAGAGAGCCTGCAGTCCTGAGAGGCCTACCAGTGTTAAGGCAGTACCTTCACTAAGGCTTCTCAGAAAGATCTGCACTGCAACACTTTTCATGGCACACGCGGACCTTCCTTTGGCGGCATGGGGGCAGGTTTCCTAACCACTAGCCAAGAAGGCTTTGGGATGAGCTCCTAGTGAGGAACTGCACACACACCCTGGTTCTTTCGAGAAAACTCACTCTTCCTCCATTGCCTCCTAGGGAACTCCTACGGTGATTACGAAACAGGGAGCAGGACTTGGTTTCAGGCAGGTCTGAGCACGCAGCTCTCCGGACTGCCAACGGGACAGATTTTGCTTTTCTCGTCCAGCCCCCTTTTCACGGTTGCCACACAGCTCATGTAGCTGAAGTCCCCGGGCAGCCAAAAGAGACCCATGTCACATACTGTACCCATTCGCTGAAAGCACTTTGGAAAGCCAGGTTTCCTCCGGCAGGGAATTGCGCGAGCCAGTGTACGCCTTCGTTTCTCCTAGGTCATGGCACATCTTGCAACGGCCTAGCAGTCTTTGAAGGACGACGGCCTATTTCTCCCTCGAGAGGTGAAGTCCGGGTGCTGCTTCAGGGAGCAAGAGGTCAAGTATGGATTCCGAGAACTCGTGTAAGCACGGTGTTTTTCCAAAAGCAGCTCAGGGTTACAAAAGGAGGCCACCTCGCATTGCCCAGAAGCCCCGTTACAAACGTGTTCTTCAGGCATCCTCTAAGCTCTCCAAGTCGAGCTCTCCGATGGAGGAAAAACGTTGTTGCCCAGCCTCCTGCATACAAAACAGTAGAGTCCAAAGACCCTTGTGGCTGGGTGTTGCTCAGCAGGCTCAGATGCCACGTCTGCTCCACAGTGACCTTCCTCGGAATGCGGTGCAGACGCTCGCATCCTCATCCTTACAGAGTCTTGAAAGGCACACCAGCATTTACAGCAGTTCAGTCGGGAAGGCCTCTTTGAAACTGCTGACTGCGACTGTGCTGGTGGAAAGAAACACTGCACCTTACCTTGAGTCTGGCGCTCGTCTGAATTATGCCCTAGACAACGTCCTCTGCTGGATGTACTCCTAGCAAGCAATTGCCAGCATTCCGTTTCACTGGGCAAAGTCTCCGTTCCTCCCTGGGTATTCTCGCAGGGTTGAGAAGGTTGGCGACCGCAGGGCTTTTCATTAAGCACTCATCATGGAAAACACGGACCTTCCTTGCAACACGCGGGCAAGTTTCCTTCCCACTGGCCAAGAAGGCTTTGGGATGAGAACCTAGCAAGGAACTGCACGCACTCTGGTTCGTTCAAGAAAATTCACTCTGCCTCAGGTTGCCTCTCAGGGTAATCCAGGGGTGAATAGAAGACGGGCAACAGGACTGTTTCTCAGGCAGCTCTGGGGACGCAGCTCTCCGGTTGGTCACTGGGGCAAATTGTGCCCTTCCCGTCCCCCTCCACTTTCACGGTTGACACCTAGCTCGTGTACCTGAAGTTCACAAGCAGGCCACATAGACACATGCCACACACATGGGCCCTTCCATGACAACACTTTGGCTAGCAGGAGTCCTCCTGAGCTGAATGGCGTGAGCCGGTGAACGCCTTAGTGTCGCCTACCTCACCGTGGATCTTGCAAAGGCCTAACCGTCTTCAAAGGCTGAGAGCACATGTCTCCAGCTGGATCTGAAGTCGACGTGCTGCTTGCGAGGGGAAGACGTCAGCTAGGAATTCTGAGAACCCTTGCCATGGCGGTGTTGGTTCCAGTGCAGCTCAGGTTTACCAACTGGGGTCCCCTTGCCTTGCACAGCAGACCAGGGAGAAAACTCTTCCTGAGGATTCTTCCAAGCTGTGGCTATCTGGCTCTCCGACGGAAGACACACATTGCTGCCTGGCCTTCGGCACACCAACAGCAGCGCCCAAAGACCATCATGAGGCATGAGGTTGCTCAGAAGGCACAGATGACACTTTCGGTACACAGTGATTTTCCTCGGAAAAGGGTGCAGTCGCGAGCGTCCTCAGATATGTAAAAGGCACACCAGCATTACAGCACTTCAGTGGTGAAAGCCTCGGGTCTACTTGTGACCACCAAGTTTGCTGATGGAAACACTGCCCCTTATGTTGAGTATGCCACTCAGCCGACCTTCTCCTTAGCTGAAGTAGTCTGCTGCATGACCTCCTGGCAAGGAGTGGCAGGCACACTGTTTCTTTCGAGAACACGCACTCTTCCTCCCGAGGAATTCCTGCAGGGTGCCCAAGATGGGCGCCCGCCCGCCTCTGCCCCCGTGCTTTTCCTTCAGTTTCCTGGCCCCAAGCCTCCTGTTCCAAAGGGGCCAAACATGCTTTAGCCCTCAGGATCCGGTTTCTACGTGCAAACCCAGCCTGTGGAGCAGCCCCTTCTGCTCAGCTACAAGAGAGCCATGCGACACACCAGGCGCTCCTGTGAGGAGCCTTTTGTAAGCAGAGGTTCTCTGCAAGGTGACGTGCCTAGCCAAGACAGCGCTTCAGTCAGGCGTTGTCGACCCTGGAACTTTCAATCTCCCAGCAGTGCTTCGGGAAAAGTGTCCATCATTTTAGGCTGGTTGTAAAGTTACATTTCTGCTGGAGGTGAAGGGTCGTCAGCTTTGAGTTCGTAGAATCCATGTAACTCGCCGGGTATGATTCAGTGCAGCTAATAGCTAAGCCGGGAGTCTGACAGGCATTGCACGTGACACCGTTGCCCCACTCTGGTACCAAGACTGCTTTCCAGAGTTGGAGGTCTGGCTCTCCGCCGGAGCAAGCCGTGTGTTGCCCTGCCCTCTGCATGCGCAGAATGGAGGCCAAACACCCAAGTGGCTGCACGTTACTACTCTGAAGCCGCAGTTGACACTTTGGCTACAACGTGTTCTTCCTTGACCTGGGTCCAGGCGTGAGAGAGCCTGCAGTCCTGAGAGGCCTACCAGTGTTAAGGCAGTACCTTCACTAAGGCTTCTCAGAAAGATCTGCACTGCAACACTTTTCATGGCACACGCGGACCTTCCTTTGGCGGCATGGGGGCAGGTTTCCTAACCACTAGCCAAGAAGGCTTTGGGATGAGCTCCTAGTGAGGAACTGCACACACACCCTGGTTCTTTCGAGAAAACTCACTCTTCCTCCATTGCCTCCTAGGGAACTCCTACGGTGATTACGAAACAGGGAGCAGGACTTGGTTTCAGGCAGGTCTGAGCACGCAGCTCTCCGGACTGCCAACGGGACAGATTTTGCTTTTCTCGTCCAGCCCCCTTTTCACGGTTGCCACACAGCTCATGTAGCTGAAGTCCCCGGGCAGCCAAAAGAGACCCATGTCACATACTGTACCCATTCGCTGAAAGCACTTTGGAAAGCCAGGTTTCCTCCGGCAGGGAATTGCGCGAGCCAGTGTACGCCTTCGTTTCTCCTAGGTCATGGCACATCTTGCAACGGCCTAGCAGTCTTTGAAGGACGACGGCCTATTTCTCCCTCGAGAGGTGAAGTCCGGGTGCTGCTTCAGGGAGCAAGAGGTCAAGTATGGATTCCGAGAACTCGTGTAAGCACGGTGTTTTTCCAAAAGCAGCTCAGGGTTACAAAAGGAGGCCACCTCGCATTGCCCAGAAGCCCCGTTACAAACGTGTTCTTCAGGCATCCTCTAAGCTCTCCAAGTCGAGCTCTCCGATGGAGGAAAAACGTTGTTGCCCAGCCTCCTGCATACAAAACAGTAGAGTCCAAAGACCCTTGTGGCTGGGTGTTGCTCAGCAGGCTCAGATGCCACGTCTGCTCCACAGTGACCTTCCTCGGAATGCGGTGCAGACGCTCGCATCCTCATCCTTACAGAGTCTTGAAAGGCACACCAGCATTTACAGCAGTTCAGTCGGGAAGGCCTCTTTGAAACTGCTGACTGCGACTGTGCTGGTGGAAAGAAACACTGCACCTTACCTTGAGTCTGGCGCTCGTCTGAATTATGCCCTAGACAACGTCCTCTGCTGGATGTACTCCTAGCAAGCAATTGCCAGCATTCCGTTTCACTGGGCAAAGTCTCCGTTCCTCCCTGGGTATTCTCGCAGGGTTGAGAAGGTTGGCGACCGCAGGGCTTTTCATTAAGCACTCATCATGGAAAACACGGACCTTCCTTGCAACACGCGGGCAAGTTTCCTTCCCACTGGCCAAGAAGGCTTTGGGATGAGAACCTAGCAAGGAACTGCACGCACTCTGGTTCGTTCAAGAAAATTCACTCTGCCTCAGGTTGCCTCTCAGGGTAATCCAGGGGTGAATAGAAGACGGGCAACAGGACTGTTTCTCAGGCAGCTCTGAGGACGCAGCTCTCCGGTTGGTCACTGGGGCAAATTGTGCCCTTCCCGTCCCCCTCCACTTTCACGGTTGACACCTAGCTCGTGTACCTGAAGTTCACAAGCAGGCCACATAGACACATGCCACACACATGGGCCCTTCCATGACAACACTTTGGCTAGCAGGAGTCCTCCTGAGCTGAATGGCGTGAGCCGGTGAACGCCTTAGTGTCGCCTACCTCACCGTGGATCTTGCAAAGGCCTAACCGTCTTCAAAGGCTGAGAGCACATGTCTCCAGCTGGATCTGAAGTCGACGTGCTGCTTGCGAGGGGAAGACGTCAGCTAGGAATTCTGAGAACCCTTGCCATGGCGGTGTTGGTTCCAGTGCAGCTCAGGTTTACCAACTGGGGTCCCCTTGCCTTGCACAGCAGACCAGGGAGAAAACTCTTCCTGAGGATTCTTCCAAGCTGTGGCTATCTGGCTCTCCGACGGAAGACACACATTGCTGCCTGGCCTTCGGCACACCAACAGCAGCGCCCAAAGACCATCATGAGGCATGAGGTTGCTCAGAAGGCACAGATGACACTTTCGGTACACAGTGATTTTCCTCGGAAAAGGGTGCAGTCGCGAGCGTCCTCAGATATGTAAAAGGCACACCAGCATTACAGCACTTCAGTGGTGAAAGCCTCGGGTCTACTTGTGACCACCAAGTTTGCTGATGGAAACACTGCCCCTTATGTTGAGTATGCCACTCAGCCGACCTTCTCCTTAGCTGAAGTAGTCTGCTGCATGACCTCCTGGCAAGGAGTGGCAGGCACACTGTTTCTTTCGAGAACACGCACTCTTCCTCCCGAGGAATTCCTGCAGGGTGCCCAAGATGGGCGCCCGCCCGCCTCTGCCCCCGTGCTTTTCCTTCAGTTTCCTGGCCCCAAGCCTCCTGTTCCAAAGGGGCCAAACATGCTTTAGCCCTCAGGATCCGGTTTCTACGTGCAAACCCAGCCTGTGGAGCAGCCCCTTCTGCTCAGCTACAAGAGAGCCATGCGACACACCAGGCGCTCCTGTGAGGAGCCTTTTGTAAGCAGAGGTTCTCTGCAAGGTGACGTGCCTAGCCAAGACAGCGCTTCAGTCAGGCGTTGTCGACCCTGGAACTTTCAATCTCCCAGCAGTGCTTCGGGAAAAGTGTCCATCATTTTAGGCTGGTTGTAAAGTTACATTTCTGCTGGAGGTGAAGGGTCGTCAGCTTTGAGTTCGTAGAATCCATGTAACTCGCCGGGTATGATTCAGTGCAGCTAACAGCTAAGCCGGGAGTCTGACAGGCATTGCACGTGACACCGTTGCCCCACTCTGGTACCAAGACTGCTTTCCAGAGTTGGAGGTCTGGCTCTCCGCCGGAGCAAGCCGTGTGTTGCCCTGCCCTCTGCATGCGCAGAATGGAGGCCAAACACCCAAGTGGCTGCACGTTACTACTCTGAAGCCGCAGTTGACACTTTGGCTACAACGTGTTCTTCCTTGACCTGGGTCCAGGCGTGAGAGAGCCTGCAGTCCTGAGAGGCCTACCAGTGTTAAGGCAGTACCTTCACTAAGGCTTCTCAGAAAGATCTGCACTGCAACACTTTTCATGGCACACGCGGACCTTCCTTTGGCGGCATGGGGGCAGGTTTCCTAACCACTAGCCAAGAAGGCTTTGGGATGAGCTCCTAGTGAGGAACTGCACACACACCCTGGTTCTTTCGAGAAAACTCACTCTTCCTCCATTGCCTCCTAGGGAACTCCTACGGTGATTACGAAACAGGGAGCAGGACTTGGTTTCAGGCAGGTCTGAGCACGCAGCTCTCCGGACTGCCAACGGGACAGATTTTGCTTTTCTCGTCCAGCCCCCTTTTCACGGTTGCCACACAGCTCATGTAGCTGAAGTCCCCGGGCAGCCAAAAGAGACCCATGTCACATACTGTACCCATTCGCTGAAAGCACTTTGGAAAGCCAGGTTTCCTCCGGCAGGGAATTGCGCGAGCCAGTGTACGCCTTCGTTTCTCCTAGGTCATGGCACATCTTGCAACGGCCTAGCAGTCTTTGAAGGACGACGGCCTATTTCTCCCTCGAGAGGTGAAGTCCGGGTGCTGCTTCAGGGAGCAAGAGGTCAAGTATGGATTCCGAGAACTCGTGTAAGCACGGTGTTTTTCCAAAAGCAGCTCAGGGTTACAAAAGGAGGCCACCTCGCATTGCCCAGAAGCCCCGTTACAAACGTGTTCTTCAGGCATCCTCTAAGCTCTCCAAGTCGAGCTCTCCGATGGAGGAAAAACGTTGTTGCCCAGCCTCCTGCATACAAAACAGTAGAGTCCAAAGACCCTTGTGGCTGGGTGTTGCTCAGCAGGCTCAGATGCCACGTCTGCTCCACAGTGACCTTCCTCGGAATGCGGTGCAGACGCTCGCATCCTCATCCTTACAGAGTCTTGAAAGGCACACCAGCATTTACAGCAGTTCAGTCGGGAAGGCCTCTTTGAAACTGCTGACTGCGACTGTGCTGGTGGAAAGAAACACTGCACCTTACCTTGAGTCTGGCGCTCGTCTGAATTATGCCCTAGACAACGTCCTCTGCTGGATGTACTCCTAGCAAGCAATTGCCAGCATTCCGTTTCACTGGGCAAAGTCTCCGTTCCTCCCTGGGTATTCTCGCAGGGTTGAGAAGGTTGGCGACCGCAGGGCTTTTCATTAAGCACTCATCATGGAAAACACGGACCTTCCTTGCAACACGCGGGCAAGTTTCCTTCCCACTGGCCAAGAAGGCTTTGGGATGAGAACCTAGCAAGGAACTGCACGCACTCTGGTTCGTTCAAGAAAATTCACTCTGCCTCAGGTTGCCTCTCAGGGTAATCCAGGGGTGAATAGAAGACGGGCAACAGGACTGTTTCTCAGGCAGCTCTGGGGACGCAGCTCTCCGGTTGGTCACTGGGGCAAATTGTGCCCTTCCCGTCCCCCTCCACTTTCACGGTTGACACCTAGCTCGTGTACCTGAAGTTCACAAGCAGGCCACATAGACACATGCCACACACATGGGCCCTTCCATGACAACACTTTGGCTAGCAGGAGTCCTCCTGAGCTGAATGGCGTGAGCCGGTGAACGCCTTAGTGTCGCCTACCTCACCGTGGATCTTGCAAAGGCCTAACCGTCTTCAAAGGCTGAGAGCACATGTCTCCAGCTGGATCTGAAGTCGACGTGCTGCTTGCGAGGGGAAGACGTCAGCTAGGAATTCTGAGAACCCTTGCCATGGCGGTGTTGGTTCCAGTGCAGCTCAGGTTTACCAACTGGGGTCCCCTTGCCTTGCACAGCAGACCAGGGAGAAAACTCTTCCTGAGGATTCTTCCAAGCTGTGGCTATCTGGCTCTCCGACGGAAGACACACATTGCTGCCTGGCCTTCGGCACACCAACAGCAGCGCCCAAAGACCATCATGAGGCATGAGGTTGCTCAGAAGGCACAGATGACACTTTCGGTACACAGTGATTTTCCTCGGAAAAGGGTGCAGTCGCGAGCGTCCTCAGATATGTAAAAGGCACACCAGCATTACAGCACTTCAGTGGTGAAAGCCTCGGGTCTACTTGTGACCACCAAGTTTGCTGATGGAAACACTGCCCCTTATGTTGAGTATGCCACTCAGCCGACCTTCTCCTTAGCTGAAGTAGTCTGCTGCATGACCTCCTGGCAAGGAGTGGCAGGCACACTGTTTCTTTCGAGAACACGCACTCTTCCTCCCGAGGAATTCCTGCAGGGTGCCCAAGATGGGCGCCCGCCCGCCTCTGCCCCCGTGCTTTTCCTTCAGTTTCCTGGCCCCAAGCCTCCTGTTCCAAAGGGGCCAAACATGCTTTAGCCCTCAGGATCCGGTTTCTACGTGCAAACCCAGCCTGTGGAGCAGCCCCTTCTGCTCAGCTACAAGAGAGCCATGCGACACACCAGGCGCTCCTGTGAGGAGCCTTTTGTAAGCAGAGGTTCTCTGCAAGGTGACGTGCCTAGCCAAGACAGCGCTTCAGTCAGGCGTTGTCGACCCTGGAACTTTCAATCTCCCAGCAGTGCTTCGGGAAAAGTGTCCATCATTTTAGGCTGGTTGTAAAGTTACATTTCTGCTGGAGGTGAAGGGTCGTCAGCTTTGAGTTCGTAGAATCCATGTAACTCGCCGGGTATGATTCAGTGCAGCTAACAGCTAAGCCGGGAGTCTGACAGGCATTGCACGTGACACCGTTGCCCCACTCTGGTACCAAGACTGCTTTCCAGAGTTGGAGGTCTGGCTCTCCGCCGGAGCAAGCCGTGTGTTGCCCTGCCCTCTGCATGCGCAGAATGGAGGCCAAACACCCAAGTGGCTGCACGTTACTACTCTGAAGCCGCAGTTGACACTTTGGCTACAACGTGTTCTTCCTTGACCTGGGTCCAGGCGTGAGAGAGCCTGCAGTCCTGAGAGGCCTACCAGTGTTAAGGCAGTACCTTCACTAAGGCTTCTCAGAAAGATCTGCACTGCAACACTTTTCATGGCACACGCGGACCTTCCTTTGGCGGCATGGGGGCAGGTTTCCTAACCACTAGCCAAGAAGGCTTTGGGATGAGCTCCTAGTGAGGAACTGCACACACACCCTGGTTCTTTCGAGAAAACTCACTCTTCCTCCATTGCCTCCTAGGGAACTCCTACGGTGATTACGAAACAGGGAGCAGGACTTGGTTTCAGGCAGGTCTGAGCACGCAGCTCTCCGGACTGCCAACGGGACAGATTTTGCTTTTCTCGTCCAGCCCCCTTTTCACGGTTGCCACACAGCTCATGTAGCTGAAGTCCCCGGGCAGCCAAAAGAGACCCATGTCACATACTGTACCCATTCGCTGAAAGCACTTTGGAAAGCCAGGTTTCCTCCGGCAGGGAATTGCGCGAGCCAGTGTACGCCTTCGTTTCTCCTAGGTCATGGCACATCTTGCAACGGCCTAGCAGTCTTTGAAGGACGACGGCCTATTTCTCCCTCGAGAGGTGAAGTCCGGGTGCTGCTTCAGGGAGCAAGAGGTCAAGTATGGATTCCGAGAACTCGTGTAAGCACGGTGTTTTTCCAAAAGCAGCTCAGGGTTACAAAAGGAGGCCACCTCGCATTGCCCAGAAGCCCCGTTACAAACGTGTTCTTCAGGCATCCTCTAAGCTCTCCAAGTCGAGCTCTCCGATGGAGGAAAAACGTTGTTGCCCAGCCTCCTGCATACAAAACAGTAGAGTCCAAAGACCCTTGTGGCTGGGTGTTGCTCAGCAGGCTCAGATGCCACGTCTGCTCCACAGTGACCTTCCTCGGAATGCGGTGCAGACGCTCGCATCCTCATCCTTACAGAGTCTTGAAAGGCACACCAGCATTTACAGCAGTTCAGTCGGGAAGGCCTCTTTGAAACTGCTGACTGCGACTGTGCTGGTGGAAAGAAACACTGCACCTTACCTTGAGTCTGGCGCTCGTCTGAATTATGCCCTAGACAACGTCCTCTGCTGGATGTACTCCTAGCAAGCAATTGCCAGCATTCCGTTTCACTGGGCAAAGTCTCCGTTCCTCCCTGGGTATTCTCGCAGGGTTGAGAAGGTTGGCGACCGCAGGGCTTTTCATTAAGCACTCATCATGGAAAACACGGACCTTCCTTGCAACACGCGGGCAAGTTTCCTTCCCACTGGCCAAGAAGGCTTTGGGATGAGAACCTAGCAAGGAACTGCACGCACTCTGGTTCGTTCAAGAAAATTCACTCTGCCTCAGGTTGCCTCTCAGGGTAATCCAGGGGTGAATAGAAGACGGGCAACAGGACTGTTTCTCAGGCAGCTCTGAGGACGCAGCTCTCCGGTTGGTCACTGGGGCAAATTGTGCCCTTCCCGTCCCCCTCCACTTTCACGGTTGACACCTAGCTCGTGTACCTGAAGTTCACAAGCAGGCCACATAGACACATGCCACACACATGGGCCCTTCCATGACAACACTTTGGCTAGCAGGAGTCCTCCTGAGCTGAATGGCGTGAGCCGGTGAACGCCTTAGTGTCGCCTACCTCACCGTGGATCTTGCAAAGGCCTAACCGTCTTCAAAGGCTGAGAGCACATGTCTCCAGCTGGATCTGAAGTCGACGTGCTGCTTGCGAGGGGAAGACGTCAGCTAGGAATTCTGAGAACCCTTGCCATGGCGGTGTTGGTTCCAGTGCAGCTCAGGTTTACCAACTGGGGTCCCCTTGCATTGCACAGCAGACCAGGGAGAAAACTCTTCCTGAGGATTCTTCCAAGCTGTGGCTATCTGGCTCTCCGACGGAAGACACACATTGCTGCCTGGCCTTCGGCACACCAACAGCAGCGCCCAAAGACCATCATGAGGCATGAGGTTGCTCAGAAGGCACAGATGACACTTTCGGTACACAGTGATTTTCCTCGGAAAAGGGTGCAGTCGCGAGCGTCCTCAGATATGTAAAAGGCACACCAGCATTACAGCACTTCAGTGGTGAAAGCCTCGGGTCTACTTGTGACCACCAAGTTTGCTGATGGAAACACTGCCCCTTATGTTGAGTATGCCACTCAGCCGACCTTCTCCTTAGCTGAAGTAGTCTGCTGCATGACCTCCTGGCAAGGAGTGGCAGGCACACTGTTTCTTTCGAGAACACGCACTCTTCCTCCCGAGGAATTCCTGCAGGGTGCCCAAGATGGGCGCCCGCCCGCCTCTGCCCCCGTGCTTTTCCTTCAGTTTCCTGGCCCCAAGCCTCCTGTTCCAAAGGGGCCAAACATGCTTTAGCCCTCAGGATCCGGTTTCTACGTGCAAACCCAGCCTGTGGAGCAGCCCCTTCTGCTCAGCTACAAGAGAGCCATGCGACACACCAGGCGCTCCTGTGAGGAGCCTTTTGTAAGCAGAGGTTCTCTGCAAGGTGACGTGCCTAGCCAAGACAGCGCTTCAGTCAGGCGTTGTCGACCCTGGAACTTTCAATCTCCCAGCAGTGCTTCGGGAAAAGTGTCCATCATTTTAGGCTGGTTGTAAAGTTACATTTCTGCTGGAGGTGAAGGGTCGTCAGCTTTGAGTTCGTAGAATCCATGTAACTCGCCGGGTATGATTCAGTGCAGCTAACAGCTAAGCCGGGAGTCTGACAGGCATTGCACGTGACACCGTTGCCCCACTCTGGTACCAAGACTGCTTTCCAGAGTTGGAGGTCTGGCTCTCCGCCGGAGCAAGCCGTGTGTTGCCCTGCCCTCTGCATGCGCAGAATGGAGGCCAAACACCCAAGTGGCTGCACGTTACTACTCTGAAGCCGCAGTTGACACTTTGGCTACAACGTGTTCTTCCTTGACCTGGGTCCAGGCGTGAGAGAGCCTGCAGTCCTGAGAGGCCTACCAGTGTTAAGGCAGTACCTTCACTAAGGCTTCTCAGAAAGATCTGCACTGCAACACTTTTCATGGCACACGCGGACCTTCCTTTGGCGGCATGGGGGCAGGTTTCCTAACCACTAGCCAAGAAGGCTTTGGGATGAGCTCCTAGTGAGGAACTGCACACACACCCTGGTTCTTTCGAGAAAACTCACTCTTCCTCCATTGCCTCCTAGGGAACTCCTACGGTGATTACGAAACAGGGAGCAGGACTTGGTTTCAGGCAGGTCTGAGCACGCAGCTCTCCGGACTGCCAACGGGACAGATTTTGCTTTTCTCGTCCAGCCCCCTTTTCACGGTTGCCACACAGCTCATGTAGCTGAAGTCCCCGGGCAGCCAAAAGAGACCCATGTCACATACTGTACCCATTCGCTGAAAGCACTTTGGAAAGCCAGGTTTCCTCCGGCAGGGAATTGCGCGAGCCAGTGTACGCCTTCGTTTCTCCTAGGTCATGGCACATCTTGCAACGGCCTAGCAGTCTTTGAAGGACGACGGCCTATTTCTCCCTCGAGAGGTGAAGTCCGGGTGCTGCTTCAGGGAGCAAGAGGTCAAGTATGGATTCCGAGAACTCGTGTAAGCACGGTGTTTTTCCAAAAGCAGCTCAGGGTTACAAAAGGAGGCCACCTCGCATTGCCCAGAAGCCCCGTTACAAACGTGTTCTTCAGGCATCCTCTAAGCTCTCCAAGTCGAGCTCTCCGATGGAGGAAAAACGTTGTTGCCCAGCCTCCTGCATACAAAACAGTAGAGTCCAAAGACCCTTGTGGCTGGGTGTTGCTCAGCAGGCTCAGATGCCACGTCTGCTCCACAGTGACCTTCCTCGGAATGCGGTGCAGACGCTCGCATCCTCATCCTTACAGAGTCTTGAAAGGCACACCAGCATTTACAGCAGTTCAGTCGGGAAGGCCTCTTTGAAACTGCTGACTGCGACTGTGCTGGTGGAAAGAAACACTGCACCTTACCTTGAGTCTGGCGCTCGTCTGAATTATGCCCTAGACAACGTCCTCTGCTGGATGTACTCCTAGCAAGCAATTGCCAGCATTCCGTTTCACTGGGCAAAGTCTCCGTTCCTCCCTGGGTATTCTCGCAGGGTTGAGAAGGTTGGCGACCGCAGGGCTTTTCATTAAGCACTCATCATGGAAAACACGGACCTTCCTTGCAACACGCGGGCAAGTTTCCTTCCCACTGGCCAAGAAGGCTTTGGGATGAGAACCTAGCAAGGAACTGCACGCACTCTGGTTCGTTCAAGAAAATTCACTCTGCCTCAGGTTGCCTCTCAGGGTAATCCAGGGGTGAATAGAAGACGGGCAACAGGACTGTTTCTCAGGCAGCTCTGAGGACGCAGCTCTCCGGTTGGTCACTGGGGCAAATTGTGCCCTTCCCGTCCCCCTCCACTTTCACGGTTGACACCTAGCTCGTGTACCTGAAGTTCACAAGCAGGCCACATAGACACATGCCACACACATGGGCCCTTCCATGACAACACTTTGGCTAGCAGGAGTCCTCCTGAGCTGAATGGCGTGAGCCGGTGAACGCCTTAGTGTCGCCTACCTCACCGTGGATCTTGCAAAGGCCTAACCGTCTTCAAAGGCTGAGAGCACATGTCTCCAGCTGGATCTGAAGTCGACGTGCTGCTTGCGAGGGGAAGACGTCAGCTAGGAATTCTGAGAACCCTTGCCATGGCGGTGTTGGTTCCAGTGCAGCTCAGGTTTACCAACTGGGGTCCCCTTGCATTGCACAGCAGACCAGGGAGAAAACTCTTCCTGAGGATTCTTCCAAGCTGTGGCTATCTGGCTCTCCGACGGAAGACACACATTGCTGCCTGGCCTTCGGCACACCAACAGCAGCGCCCAAAGACCATCATGAGGCATGAGGTTGCTCAGAAGGCACAGATGACACTTTCGGTACACAGTGATTTTCCTCGGAAAAGGGTGCAGTCGCGAGCGTCCTCAGATATGTAAAAGGCACACCAGCATTACAGCACTTCAGTGGTGAAAGCCTCGGGTCTACTTGTGACCACCAAGTTTGCTGATGGAAACACTGCCCCTTATGTTGAGTATGCCACTCAGCCGACCTTCTCCTTAGCTGAAGTAGTCTGCTGCATGACCTCCTGGCAAGGAGTGGCAGGCACACTGTTTCTTTCGAGAACACGCACTCTTCCTCCCGAGGAATTCCTGCAGGGTGCCCAAGATGGGCGCCCGCCCGCCTCTGCCCCCGTGCTTTTCCTTCAGTTTCCTGGCCCCAAGCCTCCTGTTCCAAAGGGGCCAAACATGCTTTAGCCCTCAGGATCCGGTTTCTACGTGCAAACCCAGCCTGTGGAGCAGCCCCTTCTGCTCAGCTACAAGAGAGCCATGCGACACACCAGGCGCTCCTGTGAGGAGCCTTTTGTAAGCAGAGGTTCTCTGCAAGGTGACGTGCCTAGCCAAGACAGCGCTTCAGTCAGGCGTTGTCGACCCTGGAACTTTCAATCTCCCAGCAGTGCTTCGGGAAAAGTGTCCATCATTTTAGGCTGGTTGTAAAGTTACATTTCTGCTGGAGGTGAAGGGTCGTCAGCTTTGAGTTCGTAGAATCCATGTAACTCGCCGGGTATGATTCAGTGCAGCTAACAGCTAAGCCGGGAGTCTGACAGGCATTGCACGTGACACCGTTGCCCCACTCTGGTACCAAGACTGCTTTCCAGAGTTGGAGGTCTGGCTCTCCGCCGGAGCAAGCCGTGTGTTGCCCTGCCCTCTGCATGCGCAGAATGGAGGCCAAACACCCAAGTGGCTGCACGTTACTACTCTGAAGCCGCAGTTGACACTTTGGCTACAACGTGTTCTTCCTTGACCTGGGTCCAGGCGTGAGAGAGCCTGCAGTCCTGAGAGGCCTACCAGTGTTAAGGCAGTACCTTCACTAAGGCTTCTCAGAAAGATCTGCACTGCAACACTTTTCATGGCACACGCGGACCTTCCTTTGGCGGCATGGGGGCAGGTTTCCTAACCACTAGCCAAGAAGGCTTTGGGATGAGCTCCTAGTGAGGAACTGCACACACACCCTGGTTCTTTCGAGAAAACTCACTCTTCCTCCATTGCCTCCTAGGGAACTCCTACGGTGATTACGAAACAGGGAGCAGGACTTGGTTTCAGGCAGGTCTGAGCACGCAGCTCTCCGGACTGCCAACGGGACAGATTTTGCTTTTCTCGTCCAGCCCCCTTTTCACGGTTGCCACACAGCTCATGTAGCTGAAGTCCCCGGGCAGCCAAAAGAGACCCATGTCACATACTGTACCCATTCGCTGAAAGCACTTTGGAAAGCCAGGTTTCCTCCGGCAGGGAATTGCGCGAGCCAGTGTACGCCTTCGTTTCTCCTAGGTCATGGCACATCTTGCAACGGCCTAGCAGTCTTTGAAGGACGACGGCCTATTTCTCCCTCGAGAGGTGAAGTCCGGGTGCTGCTTCAGGGAGCAAGAGGTCAAGTATGGATTCCGAGAACTCGTGTAAGCACGGTGTTTTTCCAAAAGCAGCTCAGGGTTACAAAAGGAGGCCACCTCGCATTGCCCAGAAGCCCCGTTACAAACGTGTTCTTCAGGCATCCTCTAAGCTCTCCAAGTCGAGCTCTCCGATGGAGGAAAAACGTTGTTGCCCAGCCTCCTGCATACAAAACAGTAGAGTCCAAAGACCCTTGTGGCTGGGTGTTGCTCAGCAGGCTCAGATGCCACGTCTGCTCCACAGTGACCTTCCTCGGAATGCGGTGCAGACGCTCGCATCCTCATCCTTACAGAGTCTTGAAAGGCACACCAGCATTTACAGCAGTTCAGTCGGGAAGGCCTCTTTGAAACTGCTGACTGCGACTGTGCTGGTGGAAAGAAACACTGCACCTTACCTTGAGTCTGGCGCTCGTCTGAATTATGCCCTAGACAACGTCCTCTGCTGGATGTACTCCTAGCAAGCAATTGCCAGCATTCCGTTTCACTGGGCAAAGTCTCCGTTCCTCCCTGGGTATTCTCGCAGGGTTGAGAAGGTTGGCGACCGCAGGGCTTTTCATTAAGCACTCATCATGGAAAACACGGACCTTCCTTGCAACACGCGGGCAAGTTTCCTTCCCACTGGCCAAGAAGGCTTTGGGATGAGAACCTAGCAAGGAACTGCACGCACTCTGGTTCGTTCAAGAAAATTCACTCTGCCTCAGGTTGCCTCTCAGGGTAATCCAGGGGTGAATAGAAGACGGGCAACAGGACTGTTTCTCAGGCAGCTCTGAGGACGCAGCTCTCCGGTTGGTCACTGGGGCAAATTGTGCCCTTCCCGTCCCCCTCCACTTTCACGGTTGACACCTAGCTCGTGTACCTGAAGTTCACAAGCAGGCCACATAGACACATGCCACACACATGGGCCCTTCCATGACAACACTTTGGCTAGCAGGAGTCCTCCTGAGCTGAATGGCGTGAGCCGGTGAACGCCTTAGTGTCGCCTACCTCACCGTGGATCTTGCAAAGGCCTAACAGTCTTCAAAGGCTGAGAGCACATGTCTCCAGCTGGATCTGAAGTCGACGTGCTGCTTGCGAGGGGAAGACGTCAGCTAGGAATTCTGAGAACCCTTGCCATGGCGGTGTTGGTTCCAGTGCAGCTCAGGTTTACCAACTGGGGTCCCCTTGCATTGCACAGCAGACCAGGGAGAAAACTCTTCCTGAGGATTCTTCCAAGCTGTGGCTATCTGGCTCTCCGACGGAAGACACACATTGCTGCCTGGCCTTCGGCACACCAACAGCAGCGCCCAAAGACCATCATGAGGCATGAGGTTGCTCAGAAGGCACAGATGACACTTTCGGTACACAGTGATTTTCCTCGGAAAAGGGTGCAGTCGCGAGCGTCCTCAGATATGTAAAAGGCACACCAGCATTACAGCACTTCAGTGGTGAAAGCCTCGGGTCTACTTGTGACCACCAAGTTTGCTGATGGAAACACTGCCCCTTATGTTGAGTATGCCACTCAGCCGACCTTCTCCTTAGCTGAAGTAGTCTGCTGCATGACCTCCTGGCAAGGAGTGGCAGGCACACTGTTTCTTTCGAGAACACGCACTCTTCCTCCCGAGGAATTCCTGCAGGGTGCCCAAGATGGGCGCCCGCCCGCCTCTGCCCCCGTGCTTTTCCTTCAGTTTCCTGGCCCCAAGCCTCCTGTTCCAAAGGGGCCAAACATGCTTTAGCCCTCAGGATCCGGTTTCTACGTGCAAACCCAGCCTGTGGAGCAGCCCCTTCTGCTCAGCTACAAGAGAGCCATGCGACACACCAGGCGCTCCTGTGAGGAGCCTTTTGTAAGCAGAGGTTCTCTGCAAGGTGACGTGCCTAGCCAAGACAGCGCTTCAGTCAGGCGTTGTCGACCCTGGAACTTTCAATCTCCCAGCAGTGCTTCGGGAAAAGTGTCCATCATTTTAGGCTGGTTGTAAAGTTACATTTCTGCTGGAGGTGAAGGGTCGTCAGCTTTGAGTTCGTAGAATCCATGTAACTCGCCGGGTATGATTCAGTGCAGCTAACAGCTAAGCCGGGAGTCTGACAGGCATTGCACGTGACACCGTTGCCCCACTCTGGTACCAAGACTGCTTTCCAGAGTTGGAGGTCTGGCTCTCCGCCGGAGCAAGCCGTGTGTTGCCCTGCCCTCTGCATGCGCAGAATGGAGGCCAAACACCCAAGTGGCTGCACGTTACTACTCTGAAGCCGCAGTTGACACTTTGGCTACAACGTGTTCTTCCTTGACCTGGGTCCAGGCGTGAGAGAGCCTGCAGTCCTGAGAGGCCTACCAGTGTTAAGGCAGTACCTTCACTAAGGCTTCTCAGAAAGATCTGCACTGCAACACTTTTCATGGCACACGCGGACCTTCCTTTGGCGGCATGGGGGCAGGTTTCCTAACCACTAGCCAAGAAGGCTTTGGGATGAGCTCCTAGTGAGGAACTGCACACACACCCTGGTTCTTTCGAGAAAACTCACTCTTCCTCCATTGCCTCCTAGGGAACTCCTACGGTGATTACGAAACAGGGAGCAGGACTTGGTTTCAGGCAGGTCTGAGCACGCAGCTCTCCGGACTGCCAACGGGACAGATTTTGCTTTTCTCGTCCAGCCCCCTTTTCACGGTTGCCACACAGCTCATGTAGCTGAAGTCCCCGGGCAGCCAAAAGAGACCCATGTCACATACTGTACCCATTCGCTGAAAGCACTTTGGAAAGCCAGGTTTCCTCCGGCAGGGAATTGCGCGAGCCAGTGTACGCCTTCGTTTCTCCTAGGTCATGGCACATCTTGCAACGGCCTAGCAGTCTTTGAAGGACGACGGCCTATTTCTCCCTCGAGAGGTGAAGTCCGGGTGCTGCTTCAGGGAGCAAGAGGTCAAGTATGGATTCCGAGAACTCGTGTAAGCACGGTGTTTTTCCAAAAGCAGCTCAGGGTTACAAAAGGAGGCCACCTCGCATTGCCCAGAAGCCCCGTTACAAACGTGTTCTTCAGGCATCCTCTAAGCTCTCCAAGTCGAGCTCTCCGATGGAGGAAAAACGTTGTTGCCCAGCCTCCTGCATACAAAACAGTAGAGTCCAAAGACCCTTGTGGCTGGGTGTTGCTCAGCAGGCTCAGATGCCACGTCTGCTCCACAGTGACCTTCCTCGGAATGCGGTGCAGACGCTCGCATCCTCATCCTTACAGAGTCTTGAAAGGCACACCAGCATTTACAGCAGTTCAGTCGGGAAGGCCTCTTTGAAACTGCTGACTGCGACTGTGCTGGTGGAAAGAAACACTGCACCTTACCTTGAGTCTGGCGCTCGTCTGAATTATGCCCTAGACAACGTCCTCTGCTGGATGTACTCCTAGCAAGCAATTGCCAGCATTCCGTTTCACTGGGCAAAGTCTCCGTTCCTCCCTGGGTATTCTCGCAGGGTTGAGAAGGTTGGCGACCGCAGGGCTTTTCATTAAGCACTCATCATGGAAAACACGGACCTTCCTTGCAACACGCGGGCAAGTTTCCTTCCCACTGGCCAAGAAGGCTTTGGGATGAGAACCTAGCAAGGAACTGCACGCACTCTGGTTCGTTCAAGAAAATTCACTCTGCCTCAGGTTGCCTCTCAGGGTAATCCAGGGGTGAATAGAAGACGGGCAACAGGACTGTTTCTCAGGCAGCTCTGAGGACGCAGCTCTCCGGTTGGTCACTGGGGCAAATTGTGCCCTTCCCGTCCCCCTCCACTTTCACGGTTGACACCTAGCTCGTGTACCTGAAGTTCACAAGCAGGCCACATAGACACATGCCACACACATGGGCCCTTCCATGACAACACTTTGGCTAGCAGGAGTCCTCCTGAGCTGAATGGCGTGAGCCGGTGAACGCCTTAGTGTCGCCTACCTCACCGTGGATCTTGCAAAGGCCTAACAGTCTTCAAAGGCTGAGAGCACATGTCTCCAGCTGGATCTGAAGTCGACGTGCTGCTTGCGAGGGGAAGACGTCAGCTAGGAATTCTGAGAACCCTTGCCATGGCGGTGTTGGTTCCAGTGCAGCTCAGGTTTACCAACTGGGGTCCCCTTGCATTGCACAGCAGACCAGGGAGAAAACTCTTCCTGAGGATTCTTCCAAGCTGTGGCTATCTGGCTCTCCGACGGAAGACACACATTGCTGCCTGGCCTTCGGCACACCAACAGCAGCGCCCAAAGACCATCATGAGGCATGAGGTTGCTCAGAAGGCACAGATGACACTTTCGGTACACAGTGATTTTCCTCGGAAAAGGGTGCAGTCGCGAGCGTCCTCAGATATGTAAAAGGCACACCAGCATTACAGCACTTCAGTGGTGAAAGCCTCGGGTCTACTTGTGACCACCAAGTTTGCTGATGGAAACACTGCCCCTTATGTTGAGTATGCCACTCAGCCGACCTTCTCCTTAGCTGAAGTAGTCTGCTGCATGACCTCCTGGCAAGGAGTGGCAGGCACACTGTTTCTTTCGAGAACACGCACTCTTCCTCCCGAGGAATTCCTGCAGGGTGCCCAAGATGGGCGCCCGCCCGCCTCTGCCCCCGTGCTTTTCCTTCAGTTTCCTGGCCCCAAGCCTCCTGTTCCAAAGGGGCCAAACATGCTTTAGCCCTCAGGATCCGGTTTCTACGTGCAAACCCAGCCTGTGGAGCAGCCCCTTCTGCTCAGCTACAAGAGAGCCATGCGACACACCAGGCGCTCCTGTGAGGAGCCTTTTGTAAGCAGAGGTTCTCTGCAAGGTGACGTGCCTAGCCAAGACAGCGCTTCAGTCAGGCGTTGTCGACCCTGGAACTTTCAATCTCCCAGCAGTGCTTCGGGAAAAGTGTCCATCATTTTAGGCTGGTTGTAAAGTTACATTTCTGCTGGAGGTGAAGGGTCGTCAGCTTTGAGTTCGTAGAATCCATGTAACTCGCCGGGTATGATTCAGTGCAGCTAACAGCTAAGCCGGGAGTCTGACAGGCATTGCACGTGACACCGTTGCCCCACTCTGGTACCAAGACTGCTTTCCAGAGTTGGAGGTCTGGCTCTCCGCCGGAGCAAGCCGTGTGTTGCCCTGCCCTCTGCATGCGCAGAATGGAGGCCAAACACCCAAGTGGCTGCACGTTACTACTCTGAAGCCGCAGTTGACACTTTGGCTACAACGTGTTCTTCCTTGACCTGGGTCCAGGCGTGAGAGAGCCTGCAGTCCTGAGAGGCCTACCAGTGTTAAGGCAGTACCTTCACTAAGGCTTCTCAGAAAGATCTGCACTGCAACACTTTTCATGGCACACGCGGACCTTCCTTTGGCGGCATGGGGGCAGGTTTCCTAACCACTAGCCAAGAAGGCTTTGGGATGAGCTCCTAGTGAGGAACTGCACACACACCCTGGTTCTTTCGAGAAAACTCACTCTTCCTCCATTGCCTCCTAGGGAACTCCTACGGTGATTACGAAACAGGGAGCAGGACTTGGTTTCAGGCAGGTCTGAGCACGCAGCTCTCCGGACTGCCAACGGGACAGATTTTGCTTTTCTCGTCCAGCCCCCTTTTCACGGTTGCCACACAGCTCATGTAGCTGAAGTCCCCGGGCAGCCAAAAGAGACCCATGTCACATACTGTACCCATTCGCTGAAAGCACTTTGGAAAGCCAGGTTTCCTCCGGCAGGGAATTGCGCGAGCCAGTGTACGCCTTCGTTTCTCCTAGGTCATGGCACATCTTGCAACGGCCTAGCAGTCTTTGAAGGACGACGGCCTATTTCTCCCTCGAGAGGTGAAGTCCGGGTGCTGCTTCAGGGAGCAAGAGGTCAAGTATGGATTCCGAGAACTCGTGTAAGCACGGTGTTTTTCCAAAAGCAGCTCAGGGTTACAAAAGGAGGCCACCTCGCATTGCCCAGAAGCCCCGTTACAAACGTGTTCTTCAGGCATCCTCTAAGCTCTCCAAGTCGAGCTCTCCGATGGAGGAAAAACGTTGTTGCCCAGCCTCCTGCATACAAAACAGTAGAGTCCAAAGACCCTTGTGGCTGGGTGTTGCTCAGCAGGCTCAGATGCCACGTCTGCTCCACAGTGACCTTCCTCGGAATGCGGTGCAGACGCTCGCATCCTCATCCTTACAGAGTCTTGAAAGGCACACCAGCATTTACAGCAGTTCAGTCGGGAAGGCCTCTTTGAAACTGCTGACTGCGACTGTGCTGGTGGAAAGAAACACTGCACCTTACCTTGAGTCTGGCGCTCGTCTGAATTATGCCCTAGACAACGTCCTCTGCTGGATGTACTCCTAGCAAGCAATTGCCAGCATTCCGTTTCACTGGGCAAAGTCTCCGTTCCTCCCTGGGTATTCTCGCAGGGTTGAGAAGGTTGGCGACCGCAGGGCTTTTCATTAAGCACTCATCATGGAAAACACGGACCTTCCTTGCAACACGCGGGCAAGTTTCCTTCCCACTGGCCAAGAAGGCTTTGGGATGAGAACCTAGCAAGGAACTGCACGCACTCTGGTTCGTTCAAGAAAATTCACTCTGCCTCAGGTTGCCTCTCAGGGTAATCCAGGGGTGAATAGAAGACGGGCAACAGGACTGTTTCTCAGGCAGCTCTGAGGACGCAGCTCTCCGGTTGGTCACTGGGGCAAATTGTGCCCTTCCCGTCCCCCTCCACTTTCACGGTTGACACCTAGCTCGTGTACCTGAAGTTCACAAGCAGGCCACATAGACACATGCCACACACATGGGCCCTTCCATGACAACACTTTGGCTAGCAGGAGTCCTCCTGAGCTGAATGGCGTGAGCCGGTGAACGCCTTAGTGTCGCCTACCTCACCGTGGATCTTGCAAAGGCCTAACAGTCTTCAAAGGCTGAGAGCACATGTCTCCAGCTGGATCTGAAGTCGACGTGCTGCTTGCGAGGGGAAGACGTCAGCTAGGAATTCTGAGAACCCTTGCCATGGCGGTGTTGGTTCCAGTGCAGCTCAGGTTTACCAACTGGGGTCCCCTTGCATTGCACAGCAGACCAGGGAGAAAACTCTTCCTGAGGATTCTTCCAAGCTGTGGCTATCTGGCTCTCCGACGGAAGACACACATTGCTGCCTGGCCTTCGGCACACCAACAGCAGCGCCCAAAGACCATCATGAGGCATGAGGTTGCTCAGAAGGCACAGATGACACTTTCGGTACACAGTGATTTTCCTCGGAAAAGGGTGCAGTCGCGAGCGTCCTCAGATATGTAAAAGGCACACCAGCATTACAGCACTTCAGTGGTGAAAGCCTCGGGTCTACTTGTGACCACCAAGTTTGCTGATGGAAACACTGCCCCTTATGTTGAGTATGCCACTCAGCCGACCTTCTCCTTAGCTGAAGTAGTCTGCTGCATGACCTCCTGGCAAGGAGTGGCAGGCACACTGTTTCTTTCGAGAACACGCACTCTTCCTCCCGAGGAATTCCTGCAGGGTGCCCAAGATGGGCGCCCGCCCGCCTCTGCCCCCGTGCTTTTCCTTCAGTTTCCTGGCCCCAAGCCTCCTGTTCCAAAGGGGCCAAACATGCTTTAGCCCTCAGGATCCGGTTTCTACGTGCAAACCCAGCCTGTGGAGCAGCCCCTTCTGCTCAGCTACAAGAGAGCCATGCGACACACCAGGCGCTCCTGTGAGGAGCCTTTTGTAAGCAGAGGTTCTCTGCAAGGTGACGTGCCTAGCCAAGACAGCGCTTCAGTCAGGCGTTGTCGACCCTGGAACTTTCAATCTCCCAGCAGTGCTTCGGGAAAAGTGTCCATCATTTTAGGCTGGTTGTAAAGTTACATTTCTGCTGGAGGTGAAGGGTCGTCAGCTTTGAGTTCGTAGAATCCATGTAACTCGCCGGGTATGATTCAGTGCAGCTAACAGCTAAGCCGGGAGTCTGACAGGCATTGCACGTGACACCGTTGCCCCACTCTGGTACCAAGACTGCTTTCCAGAGTTGGAGGTCTGGCTCTCCGCCGGAGCAAGCCGTGTGTTGCCCTGCCCTCTGCATGCGCAGAATGGAGGCCAAACACCCAAGTGGCTGCACGTTACTACTCTGAAGCCGCAGTTGACACTTTGGCTACAACGTGTTCTTCCTTGACCTGGGTCCAGGCGTGAGAGAGCCTGCAGTCCTGAGAGGCCTACCAGTGTTAAGGCAGTACCTTCACTAAGGCTTCTCAGAAAGATCTGCACTGCAACACTTTTCATGGCACACGCGGACCTTCCTTTGGCGGCATGGGGGCAGGTTTCCTAACCACTAGCCAAGAAGGCTTTGGGATGAGCTCCTAGTGAGGAACTGCACACACACCCTGGTTCTTTCGAGAAAACTCACTCTTCCTCCATTGCCTCCTAGGGAACTCCTACGGTGATTACGAAACAGGGAGCAGGACTTGGTTTCAGGCAGGTCTGAGCACGCAGCTCTCCGGACTGCCAACGGGACAGATTTTGCTTTTCTCGTCCAGCCCCCTTTTCACGGTTGCCACACAGCTCATGTAGCTGAAGTCCCCGGGCAGCCAAAAGAGACCCATGTCACATACTGTACCCATTCGCTGAAAGCACTTTGGAAAGCCAGGTTTCCTCCGGCAGGGAATTGCGCGAGCCAGTGTACGCCTTCGTTTCTCCTAGGTCATGGCACATCTTGCAACGGCCTAGCAGTCTTTGAAGGACGACGGCCTATTTCTCCCTCGAGAGGTGAAGTCCGGGTGCTGCTTCAGGGAGCAAGAGGTCAAGTATGGATTCCGAGAACTCGTGTAAGCACGGTGTTTTTCCAAAAGCAGCTCAGGGTTACAAAAGGAGGCCACCTCGCATTGCCCAGAAGCCCCGTTACAAACGTGTTCTTCAGGCATCCTCTAAGCTCTCCAAGTCGAGCTCTCCGATGGAGGAAAAACGTTGTTGCCCAGCCTCCTGCATACAAAACAGTAGAGTCCAAAGACCCTTGTGGCTGGGTGTTGCTCAGCAGGCTCAGATGCCACGTCTGCTCCACAGTGACCTTCCTCGGAATGCGGTGCAGACGCTCGCATCCTCATCCTTACAGAGTCTTGAAAGGCACACCAGCATTTACAGCAGTTCAGTCGGGAAGGCCTCTTTGAAACTGCTGACTGCGACTGTGCTGGTGGAAAGAAACACTGCACCTTACCTTGAGTCTGGCGCTCGTCTGAATTATGCCCTAGACAACGTCCTCTGCTGGATGTACTCCTAGCAAGCAATTGCCAGCATTCCGTTTCACTGGGCAAAGTCTCCGTTCCTCCCTGGGTATTCTCGCAGGGTTGAGAAGGTTGGCGACCGCAGGGCTTTTCATTAAGCACTCATCATGGAAAACACGGACCTTCCTTGCAACACGCGGGCAAGTTTCCTTCCCACTGGCCAAGAAGGCTTTGGGATGAGAACCTAGCAAGGAACTGCACGCACTCTGGTTCGTTCAAGAAAATTCACTCTGCCTCAGGTTGCCTCTCAGGGTAATCCAGGGGTGAATAGAAGACGGGCAACAGGACTGTTTCTCAGGCAGCTCTGAGGACGCAGCTCTCCGGTTGGTCACTGGGGCAAATTGTGCCCTTCCCGTCCCCCTCCACTTTCACGGTTGACACCTAGCTCGTGTACCTGAAGTTCACAAGCAGGCCACATAGACACATGCCACACACATGGGCCCTTCCATGACAACACTTTGGCTAGCAGGAGTCCTCCTGAGCTGAATGGCGTGAGCCGGTGAACGCCTTAGTGTCGCCTACCTCACCGTGGATCTTGCAAAGGCCTAACAGTCTTCAAAGGCTGAGAGCACATGTCTCCAGCTGGATCTGAAGTCGACGTGCTGCTTGCGAGGGGAAGACGTCAGCTAGGAATTCTGAGAACCCTTGCCATGGCGGTGTTGGTTCCAGTGCAGCTCAGGTTTACCAACTGGGGTCCCCTTGCATTGCACAGCAGACCAGGGAGAAAACTCTTCCTGAGGATTCTTCCAAGCTGTGGCTATCTGGCTCTCCGACGGAAGACACACATTGCTGCCTGGCCTTCGGCACACCAACAGCAGCGCCCAAAGACCATCATGAGGCATGAGGTTGCTCAGAAGGCACAGATGACACTTTCGGTACACAGTGATTTTCCTCGGAAAAGGGTGCAGTCGCGAGCGTCCTCAGATATGTAAAAGGCACACCAGCATTACAGCACTTCAGTGGTGAAAGCCTCGGGTCTACTTGTGACCACCAAGTTTGCTGATGGAAACACTGCCCCTTATGTTGAGTATGCCACTCAGCCGACCTTCTCCTTAGCTGAAGTAGTCTGCTGCATGACCTCCTGGCAAGGAGTGGCAGGCACACTGTTTCTTTCGAGAACACGCACTCTTCCTCCCGAGGAATTCCTGCAGGGTGCCCAAGATGGGCGCCCGCCCGCCTCTGCCCCCGTGCTTTTCCTTCAGTTTCCTGGCCCCAAGCCTCCTGTTCCAAAGGGGCCAAACATGCTTTAGCCCTCAGGATCCGGTTTCTACGTGCAAACCCAGCCTGTGGAGCAGCCCCTTCTGCTCAGCTACAAGAGAGCCATGCGACACACCAGGCGCTCCTGTGAGGAGCCTTTTGTAAGCAGAGGTTCTCTGCAAGGTGACGTGCCTAGCCAAGACAGCGCTTCAGTCAGGCGTTGTCGACCCTGGAACTTTCAATCTCCCAGCAGTGCTTCGGGAAAAGTGTCCATCATTTTAGGCTGGTTGTAAAGTTACATTTCTGCTGGAGGTGAAGGGTCGTCAGCTTTGAGTTCGTAGAATCCATGTAACTCGCCGGGTATGATTCAGTGCAGCTAACAGCTAAGCCGGGAGTCTGACAGGCATTGCACGTGACACCGTTGCCCCACTCTGGTACCAAGACTGCTTTCCAGAGTTGGAGGTCTGGCTCTCCGCCGGAGCAAGCCGTGTGTTGCCCTGCCCTCTGCATGCGCAGAATGGAGGCCAAACACCCAAGTGGCTGCACGTTACTACTCTGGTTGACACTTTGGCTACAACGTGTTCTTCCTTGACCTGGGTCCAGGCGTGAGAGAGCCTGCAGTCCTGAGAGGCCTACCAGTGTTAAGGCAGTACCTTCACTAAGGCTTCTCAGAAAGATCTGCACTGCAACACTTTTCATGGCACACGCGGACCTTCCTTTGGCGGCATGGGGGCAGGTTTCCTAACCACTAGCCAAGAAGGCTTTGGGATGAGCTCCTAGTGAGGAACTGCACACACACCCTGGTTCTTTCGAGAAAACTCACTCTTCCTCCATTGCCTCCTAGGGAACTCCTACGGTGATTACAAAACAGGGAGCAGGACTTGGTTTCAGGCAGGTCTGAGCACGCAGCTCTCCGGACTGCCAACGGGACAGATTTTGCTTTTCTCGTCCAGCCCCCTTTTCACGGTTGCCACACAGCTCATGTAGCTGAAGTCCCCGGGCAGCCAAAAGAGACCCATGTCACATACTGTACCCATTCGCTGAAAGCACTTTGGAAAGCCAGGTTTCCTCCGGCAGGGAATTGCGCGAGCCAGTGTACGCCTTCGTTTCTCCTAGGTCATGGTACATCTTGCAACGGCCTAGCAGTCTTTGAAGGACGACGGCCTATTTCTCCCTCGAGAGGTGAAGTCCGGGTGCTGCTTCAGGGAGCAAGAGGTCAAGTATGGATTCCGAGAACTCGTGTAAGCACGGTGTTTTTCCAAAAGCAGCTCAGGGTTACAAAAGGAGGCCACCTCGCATTGCCCAGAAGCCCCGTTACAAACGTGTTCTTCAGGCATCCTCTAAGCTCTCCAAGTCGAGCTCTCCGATGGAGGAAAAACGTTGTTGCCCAGCCTCCTGCATACAAAACAGTAGAGTCCAAAGACCCTTGTGGCTGGGTGTTGCTCAGCAGGCTCAGATGCCACTTCTGCTCCACAGTGACCTTCCTCGGAATGCGGTGCAGACGCTCGCATCGCATCCTCATCCTTACAGAGTCTTGAAAGGCACACCAGCATTTACAGCAGTTCAGTCGGGAAGGCCTCTTTGAAACTGCTGACTGCGACTGTGCTGGTGGAAAGAAACACTGCACCTTACCTTGAGTCTGGCGCTCGTCTGAATTATGCCCTAGACAACGTCCTCTGCTGGATGTACTCCTAGCAAGCAATTGCCAGCATTCCGTTTCACTGGGCAAAGTCTCCGTTCCTCCCTGGGTATTCTCGCAGGGTTGAGAAGGTTGGCGACCGCAGGGCTTTTCATTAAGCACTCATCATGGAAAACACGGACCTTCCTTGCAACACGCGGGCAAGTTTCCTTCCCACTGGCCAAGAAGGCTTTGGGATGAGAACCTAGCAAGGAACTGCACGCACTCTGGTTCGTTCAAGAAAATTCACTCTGCCTCAGGTTGCCTCTCAGGGTAATCCAGGGGTGAATAGAAGACGGGCAACAGGACTGTTTCTCAGGCAGCTCTGAGGACGCAGCTCTCCGGTTGGTCACTGGGGCAAATTGTGCCCTTCCCGTCCCCCTCCACTTTCACGGTTGACACCTAGCTCGTGTACCTGAAGTTCACAAGCAGGCCACATAGACACATGCCACACACATGGGCCCTTCCATGACAACACTTTGGCTAGCAGGAGTCCTCCTGAGCTGAATGGCGTGAGCCGGTGAACGCCTTAGTGTCGCCTACCTCACCGTGGATCTTGCAAAGGCCTAACAGTCTTCAAAGGCTGAGAGCACATGTCTCCAGCTGGATCTGAAGTCGACGTGCTGCTTGCGAGGGGAAGACGTCAGCTAGGAATTCTGAGAACCCTTGCCATGGCGGTGTTGGTTCCAGTGCAGCTCAGGTTTACCAACTGGGGTCCCCTTGCCTTGCACAGCAGACCAGGGAGAAAACTCTTCCTGAGGATTCTTCCAAGCTGTGGCTATCTGGCTCTCCGACGGAAGACACACATTGCTGCCTGGCCTTCGGCACACCAACAGCAGCGCCCAAAGACCATCATGAGGCATGAGGTTGCTCAGAAGGCACAGACGACACTTTCGGTACACAGTGATTTTCCTCGGAAAAGGGTGCAGTCGCGAGCGTCCTCAGATATGTAAAAGGCACACCAGCATTACAGCACTTCAGTGGTGAAAGCCTCGGGTCTACTTGTGACCACCAAGTTTGCTGATGGAAACACTGCCCCTTATGTTGAGTATGCCACTCAGCCGACCTTCTCCTTAGCTGAAGTAGTCTGCTGCATGACCTCCTGGCAAGGAGTGGCAGGCACACTGTTTCTTTCGAGAACACGCACTCTTCCTCCCGAGGAATTCCTGCAGGGTGCCCAAGATGGGCGCCCGCCCGCCTCTGCCCCCGTGCTTTTCCTTCAGTTTCCTGGCCCCAAGCCTCCTGTTCCAAAGGGGCCAAACATGCTTTAGCCCTCAGGATCCGGTTTCTACGTGCAAACCCAGCCTGTGGAGCAGCCCCTTCTGCTCAGCTACAAGAGAGCCATGCGACACACCAGGCGCTCCTGTGAGGAGCCTTTTGTAAGCAGAGGTTCTCTGCAAGGTGACGTGCCTAGCCAAGACAGCGCTTCAGTCAGGCGTTGTCGACCCTGGAACTTTCAATCTCCCAGCAGTGCTTCGGGAAAAGTGTCCATCATTTTAGGCTGGTTGTAAAGTTACATTTCTGCTGGAGGTGAAGGGTCGTCAGCTTTGAGTTCGTAGAATCCATGTAACTCGCCGGGTATGATTCAGTGCAGCTAATAGCTAAGCCGGGAGTCTGACAGGCATTGCACGTGACACCGTTGCCCCACTCTGGTACCAAGACTGCTTTCCAGAGTTGGAGGTCTGGCTCTCCGCCGGAGCAAGCCGTGTGTTGCCCTGCCCTCTGCATGCGCAGAATGGAGGCCAAACACCCAAGTGGCTGCACGTTACTACTCTGAAGCCGCAGTTGACACTTTGGCTACAACGTGTTCTTCCTTGACCTGGGTCCAGGCGTGAGAGAGCCTGCAGTCCTGAGAGGCCTACCAGTGTTAAGGCAGTACCTTCACTAAGGCTTCTCAGAAAGATCTGCACTGCAACACTTTTCATGGCACACGCGGACCTTCCTTTGGCGGCATGGGGGCAGGTTTCCTAACCACTAGCCAAGAAGGCTTTGGGATGAGCTCCTAGTGAGGAACTGCACACACACCCTGGTTCTTTCGAGAAAACTCACTCTTCCTCCATTGCCTCCTAGGGAACTCCTACGGTGATTACAAAACAGGGAGCAGGACTTGGTTTCAGGCAGGTCTGAGCACGCAGCTCTCCGGACTGCCAACGGGACAGATTTTGCTTTTCTCGTCCAGCCCCCTTTTCACGGTTGCCACACAGCTCATGTAGCTGAAGTCCCCGGGCAGCCAAAAGAGACCCATGTCACATACTGTACCCATTCGCTGAAAGCACTTTGGAAAGCCAGGTTTCCTCCGGCAGGGAATTGCGCGAGCCAGTGTACGCCTTCGTTTCTCCTAGGTCATGGTACATCTTGCAACGGCCTAGCAGTCTTTGAAGGACGACGGCCTATTTCTCCCTCGAGAGGTGAAGTCCGGGTGCTGCTTCAGGGAGCAAGAGGTCAAGTATGGATTCCGAGAACTCGTGTAAGCACGGTGTTTTTCCAAAAGCAGCTCAGGGTTACAAAAGGAGGCCACCTCGCATTGCCCAGAAGCCCCGTTACAAACGTGTTCTTCAGGCATCCTCTAAGCTCTCCAAGTCGAGCTCTCCGATGGAGGAAAAACGTTGTTGCCCAGCCTCCTGCATACAAAACAGTAGAGTCCAAAGACCCTTGTGGCTGGGTGTTGCTCAGCAGGCTCAGATGCCACGTCTGCTCCACAGTGACCTTCCTCGGAATGCGGTGCAGACGCTCGCATCCTCATCCTTACAGAGTCTTGAAAGGCACACCAGCATTTACAGCAGTTCAGTCGGGAAGGCCTCTTTGAAACTGCTGACTGCGACTGTGCTGGTGGAAAGAAACACTGCACCTTACCTTGAGTCTGGCGCTCGTCTGAATTATGCCCTAGACAACGTCCTCTGCTGGATGTACTCCTAGCAAGCAATTGCCAGCATTCCGTTTCACTGGGCAAAGTCTCCGTTCCTCCCTGGGTATTCTCGCAGGGTTGAGAAGGTTGGCGACCGCAGGGCTTTTCATTAAGCACTCATCATGGAAAACACGGACCTTCCTTGCAACACGCGGGCAAGTTTCCTTCCCACTGGCCAAGAAGGCTTTGGGATGAGAACCTAGCAAGGAACTGCACGCACTCTGGTTCGTTCAAGAAAATTCACTCTGCCTCAGGTTGCCTCTCAGGGTAATCCAGGGGTGAATAGAAGACGGGCAACAGGACTGTTTCTCAGGCAGCTCTGAGGACGCAGCTCTCCGGTTGGTCACTGGGGCAAATTGTGCCCTTCCCGTCCCCCTCCACTTTCACGGTTGACACCTAGCTCGTGTACCTGAAGTTCACAAGCAGGCCACATAGACACATGCCACACACATGGGCCCTTCCATGACAACACTTTGGCTAGCAGGAGTCCTCCTGAGCTGAATGGCGTGAGCCGGTGAACGCCTTAGTGTCGCCTACCTCACCGTGGATCTTGCAAAGGCCTAACAGTCTTCAAAGGCTGAGAGCACATGTCTCCAGCTGGATCTGAAGTCGACGTGCTGCTTGCGAGGGGAAGACGTCAGCTAGGAATTCTGAGAACCCTTGCCATGGCGGTGTTGGTTCCAGTGCAGCTCAGGTTTACCAACTGGGGTCCCCTTGCATTGCACAGCAGACCAGGGAGAAAACTCTTCCTGAGGATTCTTCCAAGCTGTGGCTATCTGGCTCTCCGACGGAAGACACACATTGCTGCCTGGCCTTCGGCACACCAACAGCAGCGCCCAAAGACCATCATGAGGCAGAGGTTGCTCAGAAGGCACAGACGACACTTTCGGTACACAGTGATTTTCCTCGGAAAAGGGTGCAGTCGCGAGCGTCCTCAGATATGTAAAAGGCACACCAGCATTACAGCACTTCAGTGGTGAAAGCCTCGGGTCTACTTGTGACCACCAAGTTTGCTGATGGAAACACTGCCCCTTATGTTGAGTATGCCACTCAGCCGACCTTCTCCTTAGCTGAAGTAGTCTGCTGCATGACCTCCTGGCAAGGAGTGGCAGGCACACTGTTTCTTTCGAGAACACGCACTCTTCCTCCCGAGGAATTCCTGCAGGGTGCCCAAGATGGGCGCCCGCCCGCCTCTGCCCCCGTGCTTTTCCTTCAGTTTCCTGGCCCCAAGCCTCCTGTTCCAAAGGGGCCAAACATGCTTTAGCCCTCAGGATCCGGTTTCTACGTGCAAACCCAGCCTGTGGAGCAGCCCCTTCTGCTCAGCTACAAGAGAGCCATGCGACACACCAGGCGCTCCTGTGAGGAGCCTTTTGTAAGCAGAGGTTCTCTGCAAGGTGACGTGCCTAGCCAAGACAGCGCTTCAGTCAGGCGTTGTCGACCCTGGAACTTTCAATCTCCCAGCAGTGCTTCGGGAAAAGTGTCCATCATTTTAGGCTGGTTGTAAAGTTACATTTCTGCTGGAGGTGAAGGGTCGTCAGCTTTGAGTTCGTAGAATCCATGTAACTCGCCGGGTATGATTCAGTGCAGCTAATAGCTAAGCCGGGAGTCTGACAGGCATTGCACGTGACACCGTTGCCCCACTCTGGTACCAAGACTGCTTTCCAGAGTTGGAGGTCTGGCTCTCCGCCGGAGCAAGCCGTGTGTTGCCCTGCCCTCTGCATGCGCAGAATGGAGGCCAAACACCCAAGTGGCTGCACGTTACTACTCTGAAGCCGCAGTTGACACTTTGGCTACAACGTGTTCTTCCTTGACCTGGGTCCAGGCGTGAGAGAGCCTGCAGTCCTGAGAGGCCTACCAGTGTTAAGGCAGTACCTTCACTAAGGCTTCTCAGAAAGATCTGCACTGCAACACTTTTCATGGCACACGCGGACCTTCCTTTGGCGGCATGGGGGCAGGTTTCCTAACCACTAGCCAAGAAGGCTTTGGGATGAGCTCCTAGTGAGGAACTGCACACACACCCTGGTTCTTTCGAGAAAACTCACTCTTCCTCCATTGCCTCCTAGGGAACTCCTACGGTGATTACGAAACAGGGAGCAGGACTTGGTTTCAGGCAGGTCTGAGCACGCAGCTCTCCGGACTGCCAACGGGACAGATTTTGCTTTTCTCGTCCAGCCCCCTTTTCACGGTTGCCACACAGCTCATGTAGCTGAAGTCCCCGGGCAGCCAAAAGAGACCCATGTCACATACTGTACCCATTCGCTGAAAGCACTTTGGAAAGCCAGGTTTCCTCCGGCAGGGAATTGCGCGAGCCAGTGTACGCCTTCGTTTCTCCTAGGTCATGGCACATCTTGCAACGGCCTAGCAGTCTTTGAAGGACGACGGCCTATTTCTCCCTCGAGAGGTGAAGTCCGGGTGCTGCTTCAGGGAGCAAGAGGTCAAGTATGGATTCCGAGAACTCGTGTAAGCACGGTGTTTTTCCAAAAGCAGCTCAGGGTTACAAAAGGAGGCCACCTCGCATTGCCCAGAAGCCCCGTTACAAACGTGTTCTTCAGGCATCCTCTAAGCTCTCCAAGTCGAGCTCTCCGATGGAGGAAAAACGTTGTTGCCCAGCCTCCTGCATACAAAACAGTAGAGTCCAAAGACCCTTGTGGCTGGGTGTTGCTCAGCAGGCTCAGATGCCACTTCTGCTCCACAGTGACCTTCCTCGGAATGCGGTGCAGACGCTCGCATCGCATCCTCATCCTTACAGAGTCTTGAAAGGCACACCAGCATTTACAGCAGTTCAGTCGGGAAGGCCTCTTTGAAACTGCTGACTGCGACTGTGCTGGTGGAAAGAAACACTGCACCTTACCTTGAGTCTGGCGCTCGTCTGAATTATGCCCTAGACAACGTCCTCTGCTGGATGTACTCCTAGCAAGCAATTGCCAGCATTCCGTTTCACTGGGCAAAGTCTCCGTTCCTCCCTGGGTATTCTCGCAGGGTTGAGAAGGTTGGCGACCGCAGGGCTTTTCATTAAGCACTCATCATGGAAAACACGGACCTTCCTTGCAACACGCGGGCAAGTTTCCTTCCCACTGGCCAAGAAGGCTTTGGGATGAGAACCTAGCAAGGAACTGCACGCACTCTGGTTCGTTCAAGAAAATTCACTCTGCCTCAGGTTGCCTCTCAGGGTAATCCAGGGGTGAATAGAAGACGGGCAACAGGACTGTTTCTCAGGCAGCTCTGAGGACGCAGCTCTCCGGTTGGTCACTGGGGCAAATTGTGCCCTTCCCGTCCCCCTCCACTTTCACGGTTGACACCTAGCTCGTGTACCTGAAGTTCACAAGCAGGCCACATAGACACATGCCACACACATGGGCCCTTCCATGACAACACTTTGGCTAGCAGGAGTCCTCCTGAGCTGAATGGCGTGAGCCGGTGAACGCCTTAGTGTCGCCTACCTCACCGTGGATCTTGCAAAGGCCTAACGGTCTTCAAAGGCTGAGAGCACATGTCTCCAGCTGGATCTGAAGTCGACGTGCTGCTTGCGAGGGGAAGACGTCAGCTAGGAATTCTGAGAACCCTTGCCATGGCGGTGTTGGTTCCAGTGCAGCTCAGGTTTACCAACTGGGGTCCCCTTGCATTGCACAGCAGACCAGGGAGAAAACTCTTCCTGAGGATTCTTCCAAGCTGTGGCTATCTGGCTCTCCGACGGAAGACACACATTGCTGCCTGGCCTTCGGCACACCAACAGCAGCGCCCAAAGACCATCATGAGGCATGAGGTTGCTCAGAAGGCACAGATGACACTTTCGGTACACAGTGATTTTCCTCGGAAAAGGGTGCAGTCGCGAGCGTCCTCAGATATGTAAAAGGCACACCAGCATTACAGCACTTCAGTGGTGAAAGCCTCGGGTCTACTTGTGACCACCAAGTTTGCTGATGGAAACACTGCCCCTTATGTTGAGTATGCCACTCAGCCGACCTTCTCCTTAGCTGAAGTAGTCTGCTGCATGACCTCCTGGCAAGGAGTGGCAGGCACACTGTTTCTTTCGAGAACACGCACTCTTCCTCCCGAGGAATTCCTGCAGGGTGCCCAAGATGGGCGCCCGCCCGCCTCTGCCCCCGTGCTTTTCCTTCAGTTTCCTGGCCCCAAGCCTCCTGTTCCAAAGGGGCCAAACATGCTTTAGCCCTCAGGATCCGGTTTCTACGTGCAAACCCAGCCTGTGGAGCAGCCCCTTCTGCTCAGCTACAAGAGAGCCATGCGACACACCAGGCGCTCCTGTGAGGAGCCTTTTGTAAGCAGAGGTTCTCTGCAAGGTGACGTGCCTAGCCAAGACAGCGCTTCAGTCAGGCGTTGTCGACCCTGGAACTTTCAATCTCCCAGCAGTGCTTCGGGAAAAGTGTCCATCATTTTAGGCTGGTTGTAAAGTTACATTTCTGCTGGAGGTGAAGGGTCGTCAGCTTTGAGTTCGTAGAATCCATGTAACTCGCCGGGTATGATTCAGTGCAGCTAATAGCTAAGCCGGGAGTCTGACAGGCATTGCACGTGACACCGTTGCCCCACTCTGGTACCAAGACTGCTTTCCAGAGTTGGAGGTCTGGCTCTCCGCCGGAGCAAGCCGTGTGTTGCCCTGCCCTCTGCATGCGCAGAATGGAGGCCAAACACCCAAGTGGCTGCACGTTACTACTCTGAAGCCGCAGTTGACACTTTGGCTACAACGTGTTCTTCCTTGACCTGGGTCCAGGCGTGAGAGAGCCTGCAGTCCTGAGAGGCCTACCAGTGTTAAGGCAGTACCTTCACTAAGGCTTCTCAGAAAGATCTGCACTGCAACACTTTTCATGGCACACGCGGACCTTCCTTTGGCGGCATGGGGGCAGGTTTCCTAACCACTAGCCAAGAAGGCTTTGGGATGAGCTCCTAGTGAGGAACTGCACACACACCCTGGTTCTTTCGAGAAAACTCACTCTTCCTCCATTGCCTCCTAGGGAACTCCTACGGTGATTACAAAACAGGGAGCAGGACTTGGTTTCAGGCAGGTCTGAGCACGCAGCTCTCCGGACTGCCAACGGGACAGATTTTGCTTTTCTCGTCCAGCCCCCTTTTCACGGTTGCCACACAGCTCATGTAGCTGAAGTCCCCGGGCAGCCAAAAGAGACCCATGTCACATACTGTACCCATTCGCTGAAAGCACTTTGGAAAGCCAGGTTTCCTCCGGCAGGGAATTGCGCGAGCCAGTGTACGCCTTCGTTTCTCCTAGGTCATGGTACATCTTGCAACGGCCTAGCAGTCTTTGAAGGACGACGGCCTATTTCTCCCTCGAGAGGTGAAGTCCGGGTGCTGCTTCAGGGAGCAAGAGGTCAAGTATGGATTCCGAGAACTCGTGTAAGCACGGTGTTTTTCCAAAAGCAGCTCAGGGTTACAAAAGGAGGCCACCTCGCATTGCCCAGAAGCCCCGTTACAAACGTGTTCTTCAGGCATCCTCTAAGCTCTCCAAGTCGAGCTCTCCGATGGAGGAAAAACGTTGTTGCCCAGCCTCCTGCATACAAAACAGTAGAGTCCAAAGACCCTTGTGGCTGGGTGTTGCTCAGCAGGCTCAGATGCCACTTCTGCTCCACAGTGACCTTCCTCGGAATGCGGTGCAGACGCTCGCATCGCATCCTCATCCTTACAGAGTCTTGAAAGGCACACCAGCATTTACAGCAGTTCAGTCGGGAAGGCCTCTTTGAAACTGCTGACTGCGACTGTGCTGGTGGAAAGAAACACTGCACCTTACCTTGAGTCTGGCGCTCGTCTGAATTATGCCCTAGACAACGTCCTCTGCTGGATGTACTCCTAGCAAGCAATTGCCAGCATTCCGTTTCACTGGGCAAAGTCTCCGTTCCTCCCTGGGTATTCTCGCAGGGTTGAGAAGGTTGGCGACCGCAGGGCTTTTCATTAAGCACTCATCATGGAAAACACGGACCTTCCTTGCAACACGCGGGCAAGTTTCCTTCCCACTGGCCAAGAAGGCTTTGGGATGAGAACCTAGCAAGGAACTGCACGCACTCTGGTTCGTTCAAGAAAATTCACTCTGCCTCAGGTTGCCTCTCAGGGTAATCCAGGGGTGAATAGAAGACGGGCAACAGGACTGTTTCTCAGGCAGCTCTGAGGACGCAGCTCTCCGGTTGGTCACTGGGGCAAATTGTGCCCTTCCCGTCCCCCTCCACTTTCACGGTTGACACCTAGCTCGTGTACCTGAAGTTCACAAGCAGGCCACATAGACACATGCCACACACATGGGCCCTTCCATGACAACACTTTGGCTAGCAGGAGTCCTCCTGAGCTGAATGGCGTGAGCCGGTGAACGCCTTAGTGTCGCCTACCTCACCGTGGATCTTGCAAAGGCCTAACAGTCTTCAAAGGCTGAGAGCACATGTCTCCAGCTGGATCTGAAGTCGACGTGCTGCTTGCGAGGGGAAGACGTCAGCTAGGAATTCTGAGAACCCTTGCCATGGCGGTGTTGGTTCCAGTGCAGCTCAGGTTTACCAACTGGGGTCCCCTTGCCTTGCACAGCAGACCAGGGAGAAAACTCTTCCTGAGGATTCTTCCAAGCTGTGGCTATCTGGCTCTCCGACGGAAGACACACATTGCTGCCTGGCCTTCGGCACACCAACAGCAGCGCCCAAAGACCATCATGAGGCATGAGGTTGCTCAGAAGGCACAGACGACACTTTCGGTACACAGTGATTTTCCTCGGAAAAGGGTGCAGTCGCGAGCGTCCTCAGATATGTAAAAGGCACACCAGCATTACAGCACTTCAGTGGTGAAAGCCTCGGGTCTACTTGTGACCACCAAGTTTGCTGATGGAAACACTGCCCCTTATGTTGAGTATGCCACTCAGCCGACCTTCTCCTTAGCTGAAGTAGTCTGCTGCATGACCTCCTGGCAAGGAGTGGCAGGCACACTGTTTCTTTCGAGAACACGCACTCTTCCTCCCGAGGAATTCCTGCAGGGTGCCCAAGATGGGCGCCCGCCCGCCTCTGCCCCCGTGCTTTTCCTTCAGTTTCCTGGCCCCAAGCCTCCTGTTCCAAAGGGGCCAAACATGCTTTAGCCCTCAGGATCCGGTTTCTACGTGCAAACCCAGCCTGTGGAGCAGCCCCTTCTGCTCAGCTACAAGAGAGCCATGCGACACACCAGGCGCTCCTGTGAGGAGCCTTTTGTAAGCAGAGGTTCTCTGCAAGGTGACGTGCCTAGCCAAGACAGCGCTTCAGTCAGGCGTTGTCGACCCTGGAACTTTCAATCTCCCAGCAGTGCTTCGGGAAAAGTGTCCATCATTTTAGGCTGGTTGTAAAGTTACATTTCTGCTGGAGGTGAAGGGTCGTCAGCTTTGAGTTCGTAGAATCCATGTAACTCGCCGGGTATGATTCAGTGCAGCTAATAGCTAAGCCGGGAGTCTGACAGGCATTGCACGTGACACCGTTGCCCCACTCTGGTACCAAGACTGCTTTCCAGAGTTGGAGGTCTGGCTCTCCGCCGGAGCAAGCCGTGTGTTGCCCTGCCCTCTGCATGCGCAGAATGGAGGCCAAACACCCAAGTGGCTGCACGTTACTACTCTGAAGCCGCAGTTGACACTTTGGCTACAACGTGTTCTTCCTTGACCTGGTCCAGGCGTGAGAGAGCCTGCAGTCCTGAGAGGCCTACCAGTGTTAAGGCAGTACCTTCACTAAGGCTTCTCAGAAAGATCTGCACTGCAACACTTTTCATGGCACACGCGGACCTTCCTTTGGCGGCATGGGGGCAGGTTTCCTAACCACTAGCCAAGAAGGCTTTGGGATGAGCTCCTAGTGAGGAACTGCACACACACCCTGGTTCTTTCGAGAAAACTCACTCTTCCTCCATTGCCTCCTAGGGAACTCCTACGGTGATTACAAAACAGGGAGCAGGACTTGGTTTCAGGCAGGTCTGAGCACGCAGCTCTCCGGACTGCCAACGGGACAGATTTTGCTTTTCTCGTCCAGCCCCCTTTTCACGGTTGCCACACAGCTCATGTAGCTGAAGTCCCCGGGCAGCCAAAAGAGACCCATGTCACATACTGTACCCATTCGCTGAAAGCACTTTGGAAAGCCAGGTTTCCTCCGGCAGGGAATTGCGCGAGCCAGTGTACGCCTTCGTTTCTCCTAGGTCATGGTACATCTTGCAACGGCCTAGCAGTCTTTGAAGGACGACGGCCTATTTCTCCCTCGAGAGGTGAAGTCCGGGTGCTGCTTCAGGGAGCAAGAGGTCAAGTATGGATTCCGAGAACTCGTGTAAGCACGGTGTTTTTCCAAAAGCAGCTCAGGGTTACAAAAGGAGGCCACCTCGCATTGCCCAGAAGCCCCGTTACAAACGTGTTCTTCAGGCATCCTCTAAGCTCTCCAAGTCGAGCTCTCCGATGGAGGAAAAACGTTGTTGCCCAGCCTCCTGCATACAAAACAGTAGAGTCCAAAGACCCTTGTGGCTGGGTGTTGCTCAGCAGGCTCAGATGCCACTTCTGCTCCACAGTGACCTTCCTCGGAATGCGGTGCAGACGCTCGCATCGCATCCTCATCCTTACAGAGTCTTGAAAGGCACACCAGCATTTACAGCAGTTCAGTCGGGAAGGCCTCTTTGAAACTGCTGACTGCGACTGTGCTGGTGGAAAGAAACACTGCACCTTACCTTGAGTCTGGCGCTCGTCTGAATTATGCCCTAGACAACGTCCTCTGCTGGATGTACTCCTAGCAAGCAATTGCCAGCATTCCGTTTCACTGGGCAAAGTCTCCGTTCCTCCCTGGGTATTCTCGCAGGGTTGAGAAGGTTGGCGACCGCAGGGCTTTTCATTAAGCACTCATCATGGAAAACACGGACCTTCCTTGCAACACGCGGGCAAGTTTCCTTCCCACTGGCCAAGAAGGCTTTGGGATGAGAACCTAGCAAGGAACTGCACGCACTCTGGTTCGTTCAAGAAAATTCACTCTGCCTCAGGTTGCCTCTCAGGGTAATCCAGGGGTGAATAGAAGACGGGCAACAGGACTGTTTCTCAGGCAGCTCTGAGGACGCAGCTCTCCGGTTGGTCACTGGGGCAAATTGTGCCCTTCCCGTCCCCCTCCACTTTCACGGTTGACACCTAGCTCGTGTACCTGAAGTTCACAAGCAGGCCACATAGACACATGCCACACACATGGGCCCTTCCATGACAACACTTTGGCTAGCAGGAGTCCTCCTGAGCTGAATGGCGTGAGCCGGTGAACGCCTTAGTGTCGCCTACCTCACCGTGGATCTTGCAAAGGCCTAACGGTCTTCAAAGGCTGAGAGCACATGTCTCCAGCTGGATCTGAAGTCGACGTGCTGCTTGCGAGGGGAAGACGTCAGCTAGGAATTCTGAGAACCCTTGCCATGGCGGTGTTGGTTCCAGTGCAGCTCAGGTTTACCAACTGGGGTCCCCTTGCCTTGCACAGCAGACCAGGGAGAAAACTCTTCCTGAGGATTCTTCCAAGCTGTGGCTATCTGGCTCTCCGACGGAAGACACACATTGCTGCCTGGCCTTCGGCACACCAACAGCAGCGCCCAAAGACCATCATGAGGCATGAGGTTGCTCAGAAGGCACAGACGACACTTTCGGTACACAGTGATTTTCCTCGGAAAAGGGTGCAGTCGCGAGCGTCCTCAGATATGTAAAAGGCACACCAGCATTACAGCACTTCAGTGGTGAAAGCCTCGGGTCTACTTGTGACCACCAAGTTTGCTGATGGAAACACTGCCCCTTATGTTGAGTATGCCACTCAGCCGACCTTCTCCTTAGCTGAAGTAGTCTGCTGCATGACCTCCTGGCAAGGAGTGGCAGGCACACTGTTTCTTTCGAGAACACGCACTCTTCCTCCCGAGGAATTCCTGCAGGGTGCCCAAGATGGGCGCCCGCCCGCCTCTGCCCCCGTGCTTTTCCTTCAGTTTCCTGGCCCCAAGCCTCCTGTTCCAAAGGGGCCAAACATGCTTTAGCCCTCAGGATCCGGTTTCTACGTGCAAACCCAGCCTGTGGAGCAGCCCCTTCTGCTCAGCTACAAGAGAGCCATGCGACACACCAGGCGCTCCTGTGAGGAGCCTTTTGTAAGCAGAGGTTCTCTGCAAGGTGACGTGCCTAGCCAAGACAGCGCTTCAGTCAGGCGTTGTCGACCCTGGAACTTTCAATCTCCCAGCAGTGCTTCGGGAAAAGTGTCCATCATTTTAGGCTGGTTGTAAAGTTACATTTCTGCTGGAGGTGAAGGGTCGTCAGCTTTGAGTTCGTAGAATCCATGTAACTCGCCGGGTATGATTCAGTGCAGCTAATAGCTAAGCCGGGAGTCTGACAGGCATTGCACGTGACACCGTTGCCCCACTCTGGTACCAAGACTGCTTTCCAGAGTTGGAGGTCTGGCTCTCCGCCGGAGCAAGCCGTGTGTTGCCCTGCCCTCTGCATGCGCAGAATGGAGGCCAAACACCCAAGTGGCTGCACGTTACTACTCTGAAGCCGCAGTTGACACTTTGGCTACAACGTGTTCTTCCTTGACCTGGGTCCAGGCGTGAGAGAGCCTGCAGTCCTGAGAGGCCTACCAGTGTTAAGGCAGTACCTTCACTAAGGCTTCTCAGAAAGATCTGCACTGCAACACTTTTCATGGCACACGCGGACCTTCCTTTGGCGGCATGGGGGCAGGTTTCCTAACCACTAGCCAAGAAGGCTTTGGGATGAGCTCCTAGTGAGGAACTGCACACACACCCTGGTTCTTTCGAGAAAACTCACTCTTCCTCCATTGCCTCCTAGGGAACTCCTACGGTGATTACGAAACAGGGAGCAGGACTTGGTTTCAGGCAGGTCTGAGCACGCAGCTCTCCGGACTGCCAACGGGACAGATTTTGCTTTTCTCGTCCAGCCCCCTTTTCACGGTTGCCACACAGCTCATGTAGCTGAAGTCCCCGGGCAGCCAAAAGAGACCCATGTCACATACTGTACCCATTCGCTGAAAGCACTTTGGAAAGCCAGGTTTCCTCCGGCAGGGAATTGCGCGAGCCAGTGTACGCCTTCGTTTCTCCTAGGTCATGGTACATCTTGCAACGGCCTAGCAGTCTTTGAAGGACGACGGCCTATTTCTCCCTCGAGAGGTGAAGTCCGGGTGCTGCTTCAGGGAGCAAGAGGTCAAGTATGGATTCCGAGAACTCGTGTAAGCACGGTGTTTTTCCAAAAGCAGCTCAGGGTTACAAAAGGAGGCCACCTCGCATTGCCCAGAAGCCCCGTTACAAACGTGTTCTTCAGGCATCCTCTAAGCTCTCCAAGTCGAGCTCTCCGATGGAGGAAAAACGTTGTTGCCCAGCCTCCTGCATACAAAACAGTAGAGTCCAAAGACCCTTGTGGCTGGGTGTTGCTCAGCAGGCTCAGATGCCACTTCTGCTCCACAGTGACCTTCCTCGGAATGCGGTGCAGACGCTCGCATCGCATCCTCATCCTTACAGAGTCTTGAAAGGCACACCAGCATTTACAGCAGTTCAGTCGGGAAGGCCTCTTTGAAACTGCTGACTGCGACTGTGCTGGTGGAAAGAAACACTGCACCTTACCTTGAGTCTGGCGCTCGTCTGAATTATGCCCTAGACAACGTCCTCTGCTGGATGTACTCCTAGCAAGCAATTGCCAGCATTCCGTTTCACTGGGCAAAGTCTCCGTTCCTCCCTGGGTATTCTCGCAGGGTTGAGAAGGTTGGCGACCGCAGGGCTTTTCATTAAGCACTCATCATGGAAAACACGGACCTTCCTTGCAACACGCGGGCAAGTTTCCTTCCCACTGGCCAAGAAGGCTTTGGGATGAGAACCTAGCAAGGAACTGCACGCACTCTGGTTCGTTCAAGAAAATTCACTCTGCCTCAGGTTGCCTCTCAGGGTAATCCAGGGGTGAATAGAAGACGGGCAACAGGACTGTTTCTCAGGCAGCTCTGAGGACGCAGCTCTCCGGTTGGTCACTGGGGCAAATTGTGCCCTTCCCGTCCCCCTCCACTTTCACGGTTGACACCTAGCTCGTGTACCTGAAGTTCACAAGCAGGCCACATAGACACATGCCACACACATGGGCCCTTCCATGACAACACTTTGGCTAGCAGGAGTCCTCCTGAGCTGAATGGCGTGAGCCGGTGAACGCCTTAGTGTCGCCTACCTCACCGTGGATCTTGCAAAGGCCTAACGGTCTTCAAAGGCTGAGAGCACATGTCTCCAGCTGGATCTGAAGTCGACGTGCTGCTTGCGAGGGGAAGACGTCAGCTAGGAATTCTGAGAACCCTTGCCATGGCGGTGTTGGTTCCAGTGCAGCTCAGGTTTACCAACTGGGGTCCCCTTGCCTTGCACAGCAGACCAGGGAGAAAACTCTTCCTGAGGATTCTTCCAAGCTGTGGCTATCTGGCTCTCCGACGGAAGACACACATTGCTGCCTGGCCTTCGGCACACCAACAGCAGCGCCCAAAGACCATCATGAGGCATGAGGTTGCTCAGAAGGCACAGACGACACTTTCGGTACACAGTGATTTTCCTCGGAAAAGGGTGCAGTCGCGAGCGTCCTCAGATATGTAAAAGGCACACCAGCATTACAGCACTTCAGTGGTGAAAGCCTCGGGTCTACTTGTGACCACCAAGTTTGCTGATGGAAACACTGCCCCTTATGTTGAGTATGCCACTCAGCCGACCTTCTCCTTAGCTGAAGTAGTCTGCTGCATGACCTCCTGGCAAGGAGTGGCAGGCACACTGTTTCTTTCGAGAACACGCACTCTTCCTCCCGAGGAATTCCTGCAGGGTGCCCAAGATGGGCGCCCGCCCGCCTCTGCCCCCGTGCTTTTCCTTCAGTTTCCTGGCCCCAAGCCTCCTGTTCCAAAGGGGCCAAACATGCTTTAGCCCTCAGGATCCGGTTTCTACGTGCAAACCCAGCCTGTGGAGCAGCCCCTTCTGCTCAGCTACAAGAGAGCCATGCGACACACCAGGCGCTCCTGTGAGGAGCCTTTTGTAAGCAGAGGTTCTCTGCAAGGTGACGTGCCTAGCCAAGACAGCGCTTCAGTCAGGCGTTGTCGACCCTGGAACTTTCAATCTCCCAGCAGTGCTTCGGGAAAAGTGTCCATCATTTTAGGCTGGTTGTAAAGTTACATTTCTGCTGGAGGTGAAGGGTCGTCAGCTTTGAGTTCGTAGAATCCATGTAACTCGCCGGGTATGATTCAGTGCAGCTAATAGCTAAGCCGGGAGTCTGACAGGCATTGCACGTGACACCGTTGCCCCACTCTGGTACCAAGACTGCTTTCCAGAGTTGGAGGTCTGGCTCTCCGCCGGAGCAAGCCGTGTGTTGCCCTGCCCTCTGCATGCGCAGAATGGAGGCCAAACACCCAAGTGGCTGCACGTTACTACTCTGAAGCCGCAGTTGACACTTTGGCTACAACGTGTTCTTCCTTGACCTGGGTCCAGGCGTGAGAGAGCCTGCAGTCCTGAGAGGCCTACCAGTGTTAAGGCAGTACCTTCACTAAGGCTTCTCAGAAAGATCTGCACTGCAACACTTTTCATGGCACACGCGGACCTTCCCTTTGGCGGCATGGGGGCAGGTTTCCTAACCACTAGCCAAGAAGGCTTTGGGATGAGCTCCTAGTGAGGAACTGCACACACACCCTGGTTCTTTCGAGAAAACTCACTCTTCCTCCATTGCCTCCTAGGGAACTCCTACGGTGATTACAAAACAGGGAGCAGGACTTGGTTTCAGGCAGGTCTGAGCACGCAGCTCTCCGGACTGCCAACGGGACAGATTTTGCTTTTCTCGTCCAGCCCCCTTTTCACGGTTGCCACACAGCTCATGTAGCTGAAGTCCCCGGGCAGCCAAAAGAGACCCATGTCACATACTGTACCCATTCGCTGAAAGCACTTTGGAAAGCCAGGTTTCCTCCGGCAGGGAATTGCGCGAGCCAGTGTACGCCTTCGTTTCTCCTAGGTCATGGTACATCTTGCAACGGCCTAGCAGTCTTTGAAGGACGACGGCCTATTTCTCCCTCGAGAGGTGAAGTCCGGGTGCTGCTTCAGGGAGCAAGAGGTCAAGTATGGATTCCGAGAACTCGTGTAAGCACGGTGTTTTTCCAAAAGCAGCTCAGGGTTACAAAAGGAGGCCACCTCGCATTGCCCAGAAGCCCCGTTACAAACGTGTTCTTCAGGCATCCTCTAAGCTCTCCAAGTCGAGCTCTCCGATGGAGGAAAAACGTTGTTGCCCAGCCTCCTGCATACAAAACAGTAGAGTCCAAAGACCCTTGTGGCTGGGTGTTGCTCAGCAGGCTCAGATGCCACTTCTGCTCCACAGTGACCTTCCTCGGAATGCGGTGCAGACGCTCGCATCGCATCCTCATCCTTACAGAGTCTTGAAAGGCACACCAGCATTTACAGCAGTTCAGTCGGGAAGGCCTCTTTGAAACTGCTGACTGCGACTGTGCTGGTGGAAAGAAACACTGCACCTTACCTTGAGTCTGGCGCTCGTCTGAATTATGCCCTAGACAACGTCCTCTGCTGGATGTACTCCTAGCAAGCAATTGCCAGCATTCCGTTTCACTGGGCAAAGTCTCCGTTCCTCCCTGGGTATTCTCGCAGGGTTGAGAAGGTTGGCGACCGCAGGGCTTTTCATTAAGCACTCATCATGGAAAACACGGACCTTCCTTGCAACACGCGGGCAAGTTTCCTTCCCACTGGCCAAGAAGGCTTTGGGATGAGAACCTAGCAAGGAACTGCACGCACTCTGGTTCGTTCAAGAAAATTCACTCTGCCTCAGGTTGCCTCTCAGGGTAATCCAGGGGTGAATAGAAGACGGGCAACAGGACTGTTTCTCAGGCAGCTCTGAGGACGCAGCTCTCCGGTTGGTCACTGGGGCAAATTGTGCCCTTCCCGTCCCCCTCCACTTTCACGGTTGACACCTAGCTCGTGTACCTGAAGTTCACAAGCAGGCCACATAGACACATGCCACACACATGGGCCCTTCCATGACAACACTTTGGCTAGCAGGAGTCCTCCTGAGCTGAATGGCGTGAGCCGGTGAACGCCTTAGTGTCGCCTACCTCACCGTGGATCTTGCAAAGGCCTAACGGTCTTCAAAGGCTGAGAGCACATGTCTCCAGCTGGATCTGAAGTCGACGTGCTGCTTGCGAGGGGAAGACGTCAGCTAGGAATTCTGAGAACCCTTGCCATGGCGGTGTTGGTTCCAGTGCAGCTCAGGTTTACCAACTGGGGTCCCCTTGCCTTGCACAGCAGACCAGGGAGAAAACTCTTCCTGAGGATTCTTCCAAGCTGTGGCTATCTGGCTCTCCGACGGAAGACACACATTGCTGCCTGGCCTTCGGCACACCAACAGCAGCGCCCAAAGACCATCATGAGGCATGAGGTTGCTCAGAAGGCACAGACGACACTTTCGGTACACAGTGATTTTCCTCGGAAAAGGGTGCAGTCGCGAGCGTCCTCAGATATGTAAAAGGCACACCAGCATTACAGCACTTCAGTGGTGAAAGCCTCGGGTCTACTTGTGACCACCAAGTTTGCTGATGGAAACACTGCCCCTTATGTTGAGTATGCCACTCAGCCGACCTTCTCCTTAGCTGAAGTAGTCTGCTGCATGACCTCCTGGCAAGGAGTGGCAGGCACACTGTTTCTTTCGAGAACACGCACTCTTCCTCCCGAGGAATTCCTGCAGGGTGCCCAAGATGGGCGCCCGCCCGCCTCTGCCCCCGTGCTTTTCCTTCAGTTTCCTGGCCCCAAGCCTCCTGTTCCAAAGGGGCCAAACATGCTTTAGCCCTCAGGATCCGGTTTCTACGTGCAAACCCAGCCTGTGGAGCAGCCCCTTCTGCTCAGCTACAAGAGAGCCATGCGACACACCAGGCGCTCCTGTGAGGAGCCTTTTGTAAGCAGAGGTTCTCTGCAAGGTGACGTGCCTAGCCAAGACAGCGCTTCAGTCAGGCGTTGTCGACCCTGGAACTTTCAATCTCCCAGCAGTGCTTCGGGAAAAGTGTCCATCATTTTAGGCTGGTTGTAAAGTTACATTTCTGCTGGAGGTGAAGGGTCGTCAGCTTTGAGTTCGTAGAATCCATGTAACTCGCCGGGTATGATTCAGTGCAGCTAATAGCTAAGCCGGGAGTCTGACAGGCATTGCACGTGACACCGTTGCCCCACTCTGGTACCAAGACTGCTTTCCAGAGTTGGAGGTCTGGCTCTCCGCCGGAGCAAGCCGTGTGTTGCCCTGCCCTCTGCATGCGCAGAATGGAGGCCAAACACCCAAGTGGCTGCACGTTACTACTCTGAAGCCGCAGTTGACACTTTGGCTACAACGTGTTCTTCCTTGACCTGGGTCCAGGCGTGAGAGAGCCTGCAGTCCTGAGAGGCCTACCAGTGTTAAGGCAGTACCTTCACTAAGGCTTCTCAGAAAGATCTGCACTGCAACACTTTTCATGGCACACGCGGACCTTCCTTTGGCGGCATGGGGGCAGGTTTCCTAACCACTAGCCAAGAAGGCTTTGGGATGAGCTCCTAGTGAGGAACTGCACACACACCCTGGTTCTTTCGAGAAAACTCACTCTTCCTCCATTGCCTCCTAGGGAACTCCTACGGTGATTACAAAACAGGGAGCAGGACTTGGTTTCAGGCAGGTCTGAGCACGCAGCTCTCCGGACTGCCAACGGGACAGATTTTGCTTTTCTCGTCCAGCCCCCTTTTCACGGTTGCCACACAGCTCATGTAGCTGAAGTCCCCGGGCAGCCAAAAGAGACCCATGTCACATACTGTACCCATTCGCTGAAAGCACTTTGGAAAGCCAGGTTTCCTCCGGCAGGGAATTGCGCGAGCCAGTGTACGCCTTCGTTTCTCCTAGGTCATGGTACATCTTGCAACGGCCTAGCAGTCTTTGAAGGACGACGGCCTATTTCTCCCTCGAGAGGTGAAGTCCGGGTGCTGCTTCAGGGAGCAAGAGGTCAAGTATGGATTCCGAGAACTCGTGTAAGCACGGTGTTTTTTCCAAAAGCAGCTCAGGGTTACAAAAGGAGGCCACCTCGCATTGCCCAGAAGCCCCGTTACAAACGTGTTCTTCAGGCATCCTCTAAGCTCTCCAAGTCGAGCTCTCCGATGGAGGAAAACGTTGTTGCCCAGCCTCCTGCATACAAAACAGTAGAGTCCAAAGACCCTTGTGGCTGGGTGTTGCTCAGCAGGCTCAGATGCCACTTCTGCTCCACAGTGACCTTCCTCGGAATGCGGTGCAGACGCTCGCATCGCATCCTCATCCTTACAGAGTCTTGAAAGGCACACCAGCATTTACAGCAGTTCAGTCGGGAAGGCCTCTTTGAAACTGCTGACTGCGACTGTGCTGGTGGAAAGAAACACTGCACCTTACCTTGAGTCTGGCGCTCGTCTGAATTATGCCCTAGACAACGTCCTCTGCTGGATGTACTCCTAGCAAGCAATTGCCAGCATTCCGTTTCACTGGGCAAAGTCTCCGTTCCTCCCTGGGTATTCTCGCAGGGTTGAGAAGGTTGGCGACCGCAGGGCTTTTCATTAAGCACTCATCATGGAAAACACGGACCTTCCTTGCAACACGCGGGCAAGTTTCCTTCCCACTGGCCAAGAAGGCTTTGGATGAGAACCTAGCAAGGAACTGCACGCACTCTGGTTCGTTCAAGAAAATTCACTCTGCCTCAGGTTGCCTCTCAGGGTAATCCAGGGGTGAATAGAAGACGGGCAACAGGACTGTTTCTCAGGCAGCTCTGAGGACGCAGCTCTCCGGTTGGTCACTGGGGCAAATTGTGCCCTTCCCGTCCCCCTCCACTTTCACGGTTGACACCTAGCTCGTGTACCTGAAGTTCACAAGCAGGCCACATAGACACATGCCACACACATGGGCCCTTCCATGACAACACTTTGGCTAGCAGGAGTCCTCCTGAGCTGAATGGCGTGAGCCGGTGAACGCCTTAGTGTCGCCTACCTCACCGTGGATCTTGCAAAGGCCTAACGGTCTTCAAAGGCTGAGAGCACATGTCTCCAGCTGGATCTGAAGTCGACGTGCTGCTTGCGAGGGGAAGACGTCAGCTAGGAATTCTGAGAACCCTTGCCATGGCGGTGTTGGTTCCAGTGCAGCTCAGGTTTACCAACTGGGGTCCCCTTGCCTTGCACAGCAGACCAGGGAGAAAACTCTTCCTGAGGAATTCTTCCAAGCTGTGGCTATCTGGCTCTCCGACGGAAGACACACATTGCTGCCTGGCCTTCGGCACACCAACAGCAGCGCCCAAAGACCATCATGAGGCATGAGGTTGCTCAGAAGGCACAGACGACACTTTCGGTACACAGTGATTTTCCTCGGAAAAGGGTGCAGTCGCGAGCGTCCTCAGATATGTAAAAGGCACACCAGCATTACAGCACTTCAGTGGTGAAAGCCTCGGGTCTACTTGTGACCACCAAGTTTGCTGATGGAAACACTGCCCCTTATGTTGAGTATGCCACTCAGCCGACCTTCTCCTTAGCTGAAGTAGTCTGCTGCATGACCTCCTGGCAAGGAGTGGCAGGCACACTGTTTCTTTCGAGAACACGCACTCTTCCTCCCGAGGAATTCCTGCAGGGTGCCCAAGATGGGCGCCCGCCCGCCTCTGCCCCCGTGCTTTTCCTTCAGTTTCCTGGCCCCAAGCCTCCTGTTCCAAAGGGGCCAAACATGCTTTAGCCCTCAGGATCCGGTTTCTACGTGCAAACCCAGCCTGTGGAGCAGCCCCTTCTGCTCAGCTACAAGAGAGCCATGCGACACACCAGGCGCTCCTGTGAGGAGCCTTTTGTAAGCAGAGGTTCTCTGCAAGGTGACGTGCCTAGCCAAGACAGCGCTTCAGTCAGGCGTTGTCGACCCTGGAACTTTCAATCTCCCAGCAGTGCTTCGGGAAAAGTGTCCATCATTTTAGGCTGGTTGTAAAGTTACATTTCTGCTGGAGGTGAAGGGTCGTCAGCTTTGAGTTCGTAGAATCCATGTAACTCGCCGGGTATGATTCAGTGCAGCTAATAGCTAAGCCGGGAGTCTGACAGGCATTGCACGTGACACCGTTGCCCCACTCTGGTACCAAGACTGCTTTCCAGAGTTGGAGGTCTGGCTCCTCCGCCGGAGCAAGCCGTGTGTTGCCCTGCCCTCTGCATGCGCAGAATGGAGGCCAAACACCCAAGTGGCTGCACGTTACTACTCTGAAGCCGCAGTTGACACTTTGGCTACAACGTGTTCTTCCTTGACCTGGGTCCAGGCGTGAGAGAGCCTGCAGTCCTGAGAGGCCTACCAGTGTTAAGGCAGTACCTTCACTAAGGCTTCTCAGAAAGATCTGCACTGCAACACTTTTCATGGCACACGCGGACCTTCCTTTGGCGGCATGGGGGCAGGTTTCCTAACCACTAGCCAAGAAGGCTTTGGGATGAGCTCCTAGTGAGGAACTGCACACACACCCTGGTTCTTTCGAGAAAACTCACTCTTCCTCCATTGCCTCCTAGGGAACTCCTACGGTGATTACAAAACAGGGAGCAGGACTTGGTTTCAGGCAGGTCTGAGCACGCAGCTCTCCGGACTGCCAACGGGACAGATTTTGCTTTTCTCGTCCAGCCCCCTTTTCACGGTTGCCACACAGCTCATGTAGCTGAAGTCCCCGGGCAGCCAAAAGAGACCCATGTCACATACTGTACCCATTCGCTGAAAGCACTTTGGAAAGCCAGGTTTCCTCCGGCAGGGAATTGCGCGAGCCAGTGTACGCCTTCGTTTCTCCTAGGTCATGGCACATCTTGCAACGGCCTAGCAGTCTTTGAAGGACGACGGCCTATTTCTCCCTCGAGAGGTGAAAGTCCGGGTGCTGCTTCAGGGAGCAAGAGGTCAAGTATGGATTCCGAGAACTCGTGTAAGCACGGTGTTTTTCCAAAAGCAGCTCAGGGTTACAAAAGGAGGCCACCTCGCATTGCCCAGAAGCCCCGTTACAAACGTGTTCTTCAGGCATCCTCTAAGCTCTCCAAGTCGAGCTCTCCGATGGAGGAAAAACGTTGTTGCCCAGCCTCCTGCATACAAAACAGTAGAGTCCAAAGACCCTTGTGGCTGGGTGTTGCTCAGCAGGCTCAGATGCCACTTCTGCTCCACAGTGACCTTCCTCGGAATGCGGTGCAGACGCTCGCATCGCATCCTCATCCTTACAGAGTCTTGAAAGGCACACCAGCATTTACAGCAGTTCAGTCGGGAAGGCCTCTTTGAAACTGCTGACTGCGACTGTGCTGGTGGAAAGAAACACTGCACCTTACCTTGAGTCTGGCGCTCGTCTGAATTATGCCCTAGACAACGTCCTCTGCTGGATGTACTCCTAGCAAGCAATTGCCAGCATTCCGTTTCACTGGGCAAAGTCTCCGTTCCTCCCTGGGTATTCTCGCAGGGTTGAGAAGGTTGGCGACCGCAGGGCTTTTCATTAAGCACTCATCATGGAAAACACGGACCTTCCTTGCAACACGCGGGCAAGTTTCCTTCCCACTGGCCAAGAAGGCTTTGGGATGAGAACCTAGCAAGGAACTGCACGCACTCTGGTTCGTTCAAGAAAATTCACTCTGCCTCAGGTTGCCTCTCAGGGTAATCCAGGGGTGAATAGAAGACGGGCAACAGGACTGTTTCTCAGGCAGCTCTGAGGACGCAGCTCTCCGGTTGGTCACTGGGGCAAATTGTGCCCTTCCCGTCCCCCTCCACTTTCACGGTTGACACCTAGCTCGTGTACCTGAAGTTCACAAGCAGGCCACATAGACACATGCCACACACATGGGCCCTTCCATGACAACACTTTGGCTAGCAGGAGTCCTCCTGAGCTGAATGGCGTGAGCCGGTGAACGCCTTAGTGTCGCCTACCTCACCGTGGATCTTGCAAAGGCCTAACGGTCTTCAAAGGCTGAGAGCACATGTCTCCAGCTGGATCTGAAGTCGACGTGCTGCTTGCGAGGGGAAGACGTCAGCTAGGAATTCTGAGAACCCTTGCCATGGCGGTGTTGGTTCCAGTGCAGCTCAGGTTTACCAACTGGGGTCCCCTTGCCTTGCACAGCAGACCAGGGAGAAAACTCTTCCTGAGGATTCTTCCAAGCTGTGGCTATCTGGCTCTCCGACGGAAGACACACATTGCTGCCTGGCCTTCGGCACACCAACAGCAGCGCCCAAAGACCATCATGAGGCATGAGGTTGCTCAGAAGGCACAGACGACACTTTCGGTACACAGTGATTTTCCTCGGAAAAGGGTGCAGTCGCGAGCGTCCTCAGATATGTAAAAGGCACACCAGCATTACAGCACTTCAGTGGTGAAAGCCTCGGGTCTACTTGTGACCACCAAGTTTGCTGATGGAAACACTGCCCCTTATGTTGAGTATGCCACTCAGCCGACCTTCTCCTTAGCTGAAGTAGTCTGCTGCATGACCTCCTGGCAAGGAGTGGCAGGCACACTGTTTCTTTCGAGAACACGCACTCTTCCTCCCGAGGAATTCCTGCAGGGTGCCCAAGATGGGCGCCCGCCCGCCTCTGCCCCCGTGCTTTTCCTTCAGTTTCCTGGCCCCAAGCCTCCTGTTCCAAAGGGGCCAAACATGCTTTAGCCCTCAGGATCCGGTTTCTACGTGCAAACCCAGCCTGTGGAGCAGCCCCTTCTGCTCAGCTACAAGAGAGCCATGCGACACACCAGGCGCTCCTGTGAGGAGCCTTTTGTAAGCAGAGGTTCTCTGCAAGGTGACGTGCCTAGCCAAGACAGCGCTTCAGTCAGGCGTTGTCGACCCTGGAACTTTCAATCTCCCAGCAGTGCTTCGGGAAAAGTGTCCATCATTTTAGGCTGGTTGTAAAGTTACATTTCTGCTGGAGGTGAAGGGTCGTCAGCTTTGAGTTCGTAGAATCCATGTAACTCGCCGGGTATGATTCAGTGCAGCTAATAGCTAAGCCGGGAGTCTGACAGGCATTGCACG
>NW_028122464.1:0-86460 GCF_965194805.1 Balaenoptera borealis | reverse complement strand
CTTTAAAGGAAGTACCCTTTTCAGGACTCCTAGGCCTCTCGGGTGAGCATCATTTTTGTTCCAAGATCCCTGAGTATCTCCACACCCCTGTAGGCCTGCTGAGCAACAACGAGGCCCATTGGTCCCTCGGAGTTCCTCTGTGTCTGCTGAGTCATGGGCAACACACTGCACTCTTTCTTGTCATATCTTGATTCACAGCACTCGCACAAGTTCACGAGCACCGTTCTAGCAAGTTCCAACATGCCGTGGAAGTCGAACTCATTCTTTAGACTGAGCTGCCCAGAGGGAAAACACTAGGCTTCTTCTTCCATCTAAGACCTCTTACCTGAAGTTACACTGCCATCAGGAGAAACACTGCTTGCATTCTTATTGCAACTAAAGCAGAGTTTTTCCTGTAGCACTGCAGGCTTTTGAAGAGGCACGGGCCCATGGGCCTAGCTAGGGCCTTCCTTGGTGAGGCCGTTCACAAGACGCAGAACACCCTGCCTCGAGAAGTTGATTCAGGGAAGCAACCAGTGTGTACCCTGTGGTTCTTTTGACTTGTTAGAAACCACAGAGATGTATGCCGCCTGTGCCCATGGTAATGGGGGCATGATGGTACTAGCCTTGCTTTCCATTTGGAAAGCCCCATTCTTGCTGCCGTGAAGCTCCCTGAAATTCTCTGCTGTTAACAGCTCTCTGGCCACTGTAGGCATGGGTGTGGGAAGAAAATGAGATTTCTCTGGCTACACACGGAGCTTCATTGGCCCGGTTGGGGCTCACCTTGCCATGCTCTAGAGCTAAAGGGAATCTCGACGTGAGTCCTTGCCTCGAGGTAAGGCCCTGAGTAGCCCTGCAGAAAGGGAGGCATGCAGCTCTTTCCATGAGCTCTTAGTGGAGGTTCCGCTTTATGTTAAAGGAAGCACCCTTTTCAGGACTCCTAGGCCCTTCGGGTGAGCATCATTTTTGTTCCAAGATCACTGACGCCCTCCACACCCCTGTGGGCCTGCTGAGCAGCATTGATTCCCATACGACCCTCGGAGGCCCTCTGTGTCTGCCGAGTCTCTGGCAACACACTGTACGTTACTTCAGTAGAGCTATATTTCCAGAGCAGTCGAACAGCACCAGAACCACATTTCTAGGCAGTCCAACATGTCCTGCAAGTTTTCGAGATTGCCCTCGTCTGAGCTGCCCTGAGAACACACTCTTCTTAGAATTTATCGAGGACCTCTTTCCTGAAGTCACTCTATTCAAGGAGAAATACAGCATCCTAACATGCTGTGTCGCTCACAGTGCAAGCAACGGGAGAACTTGCCTCGAGGTAAGGCCCTGAAATGCTATGCAGAAGCGGAGGTGTGTAGCCGTTTCCATGAGGCCGTAGTCGCCGCTCTGCAGCATTTTAACGCCAGTACGCTTTTCAGGACTCCTAGGTGCCTCGCCTGGAAACCCTATTCCCTGCAAGAACAGCAAGTACCCTCAGGCTCCCCTGGCCCTTCTAAGCAATATCCAGGCCCGTTGCTTTCCGACTCACAGTGTGTATGCCGAGTGTAGGGCAACACAGTGCACTCTTATTGGGACATCTTGAGTAAGCCAGCACTCATACAGGTTCACGAGCACCGTTCTAGCAAGTTCCTACATGCCGTGGAAGTCGCACTCATTCCCTGGTCTGAGCTGCACAGAGAAAAACACTAGGCTTCTCCTTCCATCCAGGACCTCCTACCTGAAGTCACCCTGCCTCCAGGAAGAAGACGACTTGCCTTCCTATTGCAACTAAAGCACAGTTTTTCCTGAAGCACTGCAGACTTTTGAAGAGGCACGGGCCCAGAGGCCTAGCTTGGGCTTTCCTTGGTGAGGCCCGTTCACTAGATGCAGAACACCCTGCCTCGAGAAGTTGATTAAGGGAGGAAAACAGTGTGTACTCTGTGTCTCATTTGACTTGTTAAAAACCACAGAGATGTATGCTGCCTGTGCCCATGGAAATGGGGGCATGATGGTACTAGCCTTGCTTTCCGTTTGGAAAGCTCCATTCTTGCCGCCGTGAAGCTCCCTGAAATTCTCTGCTGTTGACAGGCCTCTGGTCCCTCTACATTGGTGTGGGAAGAAAATGAGTTTTCTCTGGCTACACACGGAGCTTCTTTGGCCGGGGTGGGGCTCACCTTGCCATGCTCTAGAGCTAAAGGGAATCTCAACGTGAGTCCTTGCCTCGAGGTAAGGCCCTGAGTAGCCCTGCAGAAAGGGAGGCATTCAGCTCTTTCCGTTAGTTCTTAGTCGCTGTTCTCCTTTACTTTAAAGGAAGTACCCTTTTCAGGACTCCTAGGCCTCTCGGGTGAGCATCATTTTTGTTCCAAGATCCCTGAGTATCTCCACACCCCTGTAGGCCTGCTGAGCAACAACGAGGCCCATTGGTCCCTCGGAGTTCCTCTGTGTCTGCTGAGTCATGGGCAACACACTGCACTCTTTCTTGTCATATCTTGATTCACAGCACTCGCACAAGTTCACGAGCACCGTTCTAGCAAGTTCCAACATGCCGTGGAAGTCGAACTCATTCTTTAGACTGAGCTGCCCAGAGGGAAAACACTAGGCTTCTTCTTCCATCTAAGACCTCTTACCTGAAGTTACACTGCCATCAGGAGAAACACTGCTTGCATTCTTATTGCAACTAAAGCAGAGTTTTTCCTGTAGCACTGCAGGCTTTTGAAGAGGCACGGGCCCATGGGCCTAGCTAGGGCCTTCCTTGGTGAGGCCGTTCACAAGACGCAGAACACCCTGCCTCGAGAAGTTGATTCAGGGAAGCAACCAGTGTGTACCCTGTGGTTCTTTTGACTTGTTAGAAACCACAGAGATGTATGCCGCCTGTGCCCATGGTAATGGGGGCATGATGGTACTAGCCTTGCTTTCCATTTGGAAAGCCCCATTCTTGCTGCCGTGAAGCTCCCTGAAATTCTCTGCTGTTAACAGCTCTCTGGCCACTGTAGGCATGGGTGTGGGAAGAAAATGAGATTTCTCTGGCTACACACGGAGCTTCATTGGCCCGGTTGGGGCTCACCTTGCCATGCTCTAGAGCTAAAGGGAATCTCGACGTGAGTCCTTGCCTCGAGGTAAGGCCCTGAGTAGCCCTGCAGAAAGGGAGGCATGCAGCTCTTTCCATGAGCTCTTAGTGGAGGTTCCGCTTTATGTTAAAGGAAGCACCCTTTTCAGGACTCCTAGGCCCTTCGGGTGAGCATCATTTTTGTTCCAAGATCACTGACGCCCTCCACACCCCTGTGGGCCTGCTGAGCAGCATTGATTCCCATACGACCCTCGGAGGCCCTCTGTGTCTGCCGAGTCTCTGGCAACACACTGTACGTTACTTCAGTAGAGCTATATTTCCAGAGCAGTCGAACAGCACCAGAACCACATTTCTAGGCAGTCCAACATGTCCTGCAAGTTTTCGAGATTGCCCTCGTCTGAGCTGCCCTGAGAACACACTCTTCTTAGAATTTATCGAGGACCTCTTTCCTGAAGTCACTCTATTCAAGGAGAAATACAGCATCCTAACATGCTGTGTCGCTCACAGTGCAAGCAACGGGAGAACTTGCCTCGAGGTAAGGCCCTGAAATGCTATGCAGAAGCGGAGGTGTGTAGCCGTTTCCATGAGGCCGTAGTCGCCGCTCTGCAGCATTTTAACGCCAGTACGCTTTTCAGGACTCCTAGGTGCCTCGCCTGGAAACCCTATTCCCTGCAAGAACAGCAAGTACCCTCAGGCTCCCCTGGCCCTTCTAAGCAATATCCAGGCCCGTAGCTTTCCGACTCACAGTGTGTATGCCGAGTGTAGGGCAACACAGTGCACTCTTATTGGGACATCTTGAGTAAGCCAGCACTCATACAGGTTCACGAGCACCGTTCTAGCAAGTTCCTACATGCCGTGGAAGTCGCACTCATTCCCTGGTCTGAGCTGCACAGAGAAAAACACTAGGCTTCTCCTTCCATCCAGGACCTCCTACCTGAAGTCACCCTGCCTCCAGGAAGAAGACGACTTGCCTTCCTATTGCAACTAAAGCACAGTTTTTCCTGAAGCACTGCAGACTTTTGAAGAGGCACGGGCCCAGAGGCCTAGCTTGGGCTTTCCTTGGTGAGGCCGTTCACTAGATGCAGAACACCCTGCCTCGAGAAGTTGATTAAGGGAGGAAAACAGTGTGTACTCTGTGTCTCATTTGACTTGTTAAAAACCACAGAGATGTATGCTGCCTGTGCCCATGGAAATGGGGGCATGATGGTACTAGCCTTGCTTTCCGTTTGGAAAGCTCCATTCTTGCCGCCGTGAAGCTCCCTGAAATTCTCTGCTGTTGACAGGCCTCTGGTCCCTCTACATTGGTGTGGGAAGAAAATGAGTTTTCTCTGGCTACACACGGAGCTTCTTTGGCCGGGGTGGGGCTCACCTTGCCATGCTCTAGAGCTAAAGGGAATCTCAACGTGAGTCCTTGCCTCGAGGTAAGGCCCTGAGTAGCCCTGCAGAAAGGGAGGCATTCAGCTCTTTCCGTTAGTTCTTAGTCGCTGTTCTCCTTTACTTTAAAGGAAGTACCCTTTTCAGGACTCCTAGGCCTCTCGGGTGAGCATCATTTTTGTTCCAAGATCCCTGAGTATCTCCACACCCCTGTAGGCCTGCTGAGCAACAACGAGGCCCATTGGTCCCTCGGAGTTCCTCTGTGTCTGCTGAGTCATGGGCAACACACTGCACTCTTTCTTGTCATATCTTGATTCACAGCACTCGCACAAGTTCACGAGCACCGTTCTAGCAAGTTCCAACATGCCGTGGAAGTCGAACTCATTCTTTAGACTGAGCTGCCCAGAGGGAAAACACTAGGCTTCTTCTTCCATCTAAGACCTCTTACCTGAAGTTACACTGCCATCAGGAGAAACACTGCTTGCATTCTTATTGCAACTAAAGCAGAGTTTTTCCTGTAGCACTGCAGGCTTTTGAAGAGGCACGGGCCCATGGGCCTAGCTAGGGCCTTCCTTGGTGAGGCCGTTCACAAGACGCAGAACACCCTGCCTCGAGAAGTTGATTCAGGGAAGCAACCAGTGTGTACCCTGTGGTTCTTTTGACTTGTTAGAAACCACAGAGATGTATGCCGCCTGTGCCCATGGTAATGGGGGCATGATGGTACTAGCCTTGCTTTCCATTTGGAAAGCCCCATTCTTGCTGCCGTGAAGCTCCCTGAAATTCTCTGCTGTTAACAGCTCTCTGGCCACTGTAGGCATGGGTGTGGGAAGAAAATGAGATTTCTCTGGCTACACACGGAGCTTCATTGGCCCGGTTGGGGCTCACCTTGCCATGCTCTAGAGCTAAAGGGAATCTCGACGTGAGTCCTTGCCTCGAGGTAAGGCCCTGAGTAGCCCTGCAGAAAGGGAGGCATGCAGCTCTTTCCATGAGCTCTTAGTGGAGGTTCCGCTTTATGTTAAAGGAAGCACCCTTTTCAGGACTCCTAGGCCCTTCGGGTGAGCATCATTTTTGTTCCAAGATCACTGACGCCCTCCACACCCCTGTGGGCCTGCTGAGCAGCATTGATTCCCATACGACCCTCGGAGGCCCTCTGTGTCTGCCGAGTCTCTGGCAACACACTGTACGTTACTTCAGTAGAGCTATATTTCCAGAGCACTCGAACAGCACCAGAACCACATTTCTAGGCAGTCCAACATGTCCTGCAAGTTTTCGAGATTGCCCTCGTCTGAGCTGCCCTGAGAACACACTCTTCTTAGAATTTATCGAGGACCTCTTTCCTGAAGTCACTCTATTCAAGGAGAAATACAGCATCCTAACATGCTGTGTCGCTCACAGTGCAAGCAACGGGAGAACTTGCCTCGAGGTAAGGCCCTGAAATGCTATGCAGAAGCGGAGGTGTGTAGCCGTTTCCATGAGGCCGTAGTCGCCGCTCTGCAGCATTTTAACGCCAGTACGCTTTTCAGGACTCCTAGGTGCCTCGCCTGGAAACCCTATTCCCTGCAAGAACAGCAAGTACCCTCAGGCTCCCCTGGCCCTTCTAAGCAATATCCAGGCCCGTAGCTTTCCGACTCACAGTGTGTATGCCGAGTGTAGGGCAACACAGTGCACTCTTATTGGGACATCTTGAGTAAGCCAGCACTCATACAGGTTCACGAGCACCGTTCTAGCAAGTTCCTACATGCCGTGGAAGTCGCACTCATTCCCTGGTCTGAGCTGCACAGAGAAAAACACTAGGCTTCTCCTTCCATCCAGGACCTCCTACCTGAAGTCACCCTGCCTCCAGGAAGAAGACGACTTGCCTTCCTATTGCAACTAAAGCACAGTTTTTCCTGAAGCACTGCAGACTTTTGAAGAGGCACGGGCCCAGAGGCCTAGCTTGGGCTTTCCTTGGTGAGGCCGTTCACTAGATGCAGAACACCCTGCCTCGAGAAGTTGATTAAGGGAGGAAAACAGTGTGTACTCTGTGTCTCATTTGACTTGTTAAAAACCACAGAGATGTATGCTGCCTGTGCCCATGGAAATGGGGGCATGATGGTACTAGCCTTGCTTTCCGTTTGGAAAGCTCCATTCTTGCCGCCGTGAAGCTCCCTGAAATTCTCTGCTGTTGACAGGCCTCTGGTCCCTCTACATTGGTGTGGGAAGAAAATGAGTTTTCTCTGGCTACACACGGAGCTTCTTTGGCCGGGGTGGGGCTCACCTTGCCATGCTCTAGAGCTAAAGGGAATCTCAACGTGAGTCCTTGCCTCGAGGTAAGGCCCTGAGTAGCCCTGCAGAAAGGGAGGCATTCAGCTCTTTCCGTTAGTTCTTAGTCGCTGTTCTCCTTTACTTTAAAGGAAGTACCCTTTTCAGGACTCCTAGGCCTCTCGGGTGAGCATCATTTTTGTTCCAAGATCCCTGAGTATCTCCACACCCCTGTAGGCCTGCTGAGCAACAACGAGGCCCATTGGTCCCTCGGAGTTCCTCTGTGTCTGCTGAGTCATGGGCAACACACTGCACTCTTTCTTGTCATATCTTGATTCACAGCACTCGCACAAGTTCACGAGCACCGTTCTAGCAAGTTCCAACATGCCGTGGAAGTCGAACTCATTCTTTAGACTGAGCTGCCCAGAGGGAAAACACTAGGCTTCTTCTTCCATCTAAGACCTCTTACCTGAAGTTACACTGCCATCAGGAGAAACACTGCTTGCATTCTTATTGCAACTAAAGCAGAGTTTTTCCTGTAGCACTGCAGGCTTTTGAAGAGGCACGGGCCCATGGGCCTAGCTAGGGCCTTCCTTGGTGAGGCCGTTCACAAGACGCAGAACACCCTGCCTCGAGAAGTTGATTCAGGGAAGCAACCAGTGTGTACCCTGTGGTTCTTTTGACTTGTTAGAAACCACAGAGATGTATGCCGCCTGTGCCCATGGTAATGGGGGCATGATGGTACTAGCCTTGCTTTCCATTTGGAAAGCCCCATTCTTGCTGCCGTGAAGCTCCCTGAAATTCTCTGCTGTTAACAGCTCTCTGGCCACTGTAGGCATGGGTGTGGGAAGAAAATGAGATTTCTCTGGCTACACACGGAGCTTCATTGGCCCGGTTGGGGCTCACCTTGCCATGCTCTAGAGCTAAAGGGAATCTCGACGTGAGTCCTTGCCTCGAGGTAAGGCCCTGAGTAGCCCTGCAGAAAGGGAGGCATGCAGCTCTTTCCATGAGCTCTTAGTGGAGGTTCCGCTTTATGTTAAAGGAAGCACCCTTTTCAGGACTCCTAGGCCCTTCGGGTGAGCATCATTTTTGTTCCAAGATCACTGACGCCCTCCACACCCCTGTGGGCCTGCTGAGCAGCATTGATTCCCATACGACCCTCGGAGGCCCTCTGTGTCTGCCGAGTCTCTGGCAACACACTGTACGTTACTTCAGTAGAGCTATATTTCCAGAGCAGTCGAACAGCACCAGAACCACATTTCTAGGCAGTCCAACATGTCCTGCAAGTTTTCGAGATTGCCCTCGTCTGAGCTGCCCTGAGAACACACTCTTCTTAGAATTTATCGAGGACCTCTTTCCTGAAGTCACTCTATTCAAGGAGAAATACAGCATCCTAACATGCTGTGTCGCTCACAGTGCAAGCAACGGGAGAACTTGCCTCGAGGTAAGGCCCTGAAATGCTATGCAGAAGCGGAGGTGTGTAGCCGTTTCCATGAGGCCGTAGTCGCCGCTCTGCAGCATTTTAACGCCAGTACGCTTTTCAGGACTCCTAGGTGCCTCGCCTGGAAACCCTATTCCCTGCAAGAACAGCAAGTACCCTCAGGCTCCCCTGGCCCTTCTAAGCAATATCCAGGCCCGTAGCTTTCCGACTCACAGTGTGTATGCCGAGTGTAGGGCAACACAGTGCACTCTTATTGGGACATCTTGAGTAAGCCAGCACTCATACAGGTTCACGAGCACCGTTCTAGCAAGTTCCTACATGCCGTGGAAGTCGCACTCATTCCCTGGTCTGAGCTGCACAGAGAAAAACACTAGGCTTCTCCTTCCATCCAGGACCTCCTACCTGAAGTCACCCTGCCTCCAGGAAGAAGACGACTTGCCTTCCTATTGCAACTAAAGCACAGTTTTTCCTGAAGCACTGCAGACTTTTGAAGAGGCACGGGCCCAGAGGCCTAGCTTGGGCTTTCCTTGGTGAGGCCGTTCACTAGATGCAGAACACCCTGCCTCGAGAAGTTGATTAAGGGAGGAAAACAGTGTGTACTCTGTGTCTCATTTGACTTGTTAAAAACCACAGAGATGTATGCTGCCTGTGCCCATGGAAATGGGGGCATGATGGTACTAGCCTTGCTTTCCGTTTGGAAAGCTCCATTCTTGCCGCCGTGAAGCTCCCTGAAATTCTCTGCTGTTGACAGGCCTCTGGTCCCTCTACATTGGTGTGGGAAGAAAATGAGTTTTCTCTGGCTACACACGGAGCTTCTTTGGCCGGGGTGGGGCTCACCTTGCCATGCTCTAGAGCTAAAGGGAATCTCAACGTGAGTCCTTGCCTCGAGGTAAGGCCCTGAGTAGCCCTGCAGAAAGGGAGGCATTCAGCTCTTTCCGTTAGTTCTTAGTCGCTGTTCTCCTTTACTTTAAAGGAAGTACCCTTTTCAGGACTCCTAGGCCTCTCGGGTGAGCATCATTTTTGTTCCAAGATCCCTGAGTATCTCCACACCCCTGTAGGCCTGCTGAGCAACAACGAGGCCCATTGGTCCCTCGGAGTTCCTCTGTGTCTGCTGAGTCATGGGCAACACACTGCACTCTTTCTTGTCATATCTTGATTCACAGCACTCGCACAAGTTCACGAGCACCGTTCTAGCAAGTTCCAACATGCCGTGGAAGTCGAACTCATTCTTTAGACTGAGCTGCCCAGAGGGAAAACACTAGGCTTCTTCTTCCATCTAAGACCTCTTACCTGAAGTTACACTGCCATCAGGAGAAACACTGCTTGCATTCTTATTGCAACTAAAGCAGAGTTTTTCCTGTAGCACTGCAGGCTTTTGAAGAGGCACGGGCCCATGGGCCTAGCTAGGGCCTTCCTTGGTGAGGCCGTTCACAAGACGCAGAACACCCTGCCTCGAGAAGTTGATTCAGGGAAGCAACCAGTGTGTACCCTGTGGTTCTTTTGACTTGTTAGAAACCACAGAGATGTATGCCGCCTGTGCCCATGGTAATGGGGGCATGATGGTACTAGCCTTGCTTTCCATTTGGAAAGCCCCATTCTTGCTGCCGTGAAGCTCCCTGAAATTCTCTGCTGTTAACAGCTCTCTGGCCACTGTAGGCATGGGTGTGGGAAGAAAATGAGATTTCTCTGGCTACACACGGAGCTTCATTGGCCCGGTTGGGGCTCACCTTGCCATGCTCTAGAGCTAAAGGGAATCTCGACGTGAGTCCTTGCCTCGAGGTAAGGCCCTGAGTAGCCCTGCAGAAAGGGAGGCATGCAGCTCTTTCCATGAGCTCTTAGTGGAGGTTCCGCTTTATGTTAAAGGAAGCACCCTTTTCAGGACTCCTAGGCCCTTCGGGTGAGCATCATTTTTGTTCCAAGATCACTGACGCCCTCCACACCCCTGTGGGCCTGCTGAGCAGCATTGATTCCCATACGACCCTCGGAGGCCCTCTGTGTCTGCCGAGTCTCTGGCAACACACTGTACGTTACTTCAGTAGAGCTATATTTCCAGAGCAGTCGAACAGCACCAGAACCACATTTCTAGGCAGTCCAACATGTCCTGCAAGTTTTCGAGATTGCCCTCGTCTGAGCTGCCCTGAGAACACACTCTTCTTAGAATTTATCGAGGACCTCTTTCCTGAAGTCACTCTATTCAAGGAGAAATACAGCATCCTAACATGCTGTGTCGCTCACAGTGCAAGCAACGGGAGAACTTGCCTCGAGGTAAGGCCCTGAAATGCTATGCAGAAGCGGAGGTGTGTAGCCGTTTCCATGAGGCCGTAGTCGCCGCTCTGCAGCATTTTAACGCCAGTACGCTTTTCAGGACTCCTAGGTGCCTCGCCTGGAAACCCTATTCCCTGCAAGAACAGCAAGTACCCTCAGGCTCCCCTGGCCCTTCTAAGCAATATCCAGGCCCGTTGCTTTCCGACTCACAGTGTGTATGCCGAGTGTAGGGCAACACAGTGCACTCTTATTGGGACATCTTGAGTAAGCCAGCACTCATACAGGTTCACGAGCACCGTTCTAGCAAGTTCCTACATGCCGTGGAAGTCGCACTCATTCCCTGGTCTGAGCTGCACAGAGAAAAACACTAGGCTTCTCCTTCCATCCAGGACCTCCTACCTGAAGTCACCCTGCCTCCAGGAAGAAGACGACTTGCCTTCCTATTGCAACTAAAGCACAGTTTTTCCTGAAGCACTGCAGACTTTTGAAGAGGCACGGGCCCAGAGGCCTAGCTTGGGCTTTCCTTGGTGAGGCCGTTCACTAGATGCAGAACACCCTGCCTCGAGAAGTTGATTAAGGGAGGAAAACAGTGTGTACTCTGTGTCTCATTTGACTTGTTAAAAACCACAGAGATGTATGCTGCCTGTGCCCATGGAAATGGGGGCATGATGGTACTAGCCTTGCTTTCCGTTTGGAAAGCTCCATTCTTGCCGCCGTGAAGCTCCCTGAAATTCTCTGCTGTTGACAGGCCTCTGGTCCCTCTACATTGGTGTGGGAAGAAAATGAGTTTTCTCTGGCTACACACGGAGCTTCTTTGGCCGGGGTGGGGCTCACCTTGCCATGCTCTAGAGCTAAAGGGAATCTCAACGTGAGTCCTTGCCTCGAGGTAAGGCCCTGAGTAGCCCTGCAGAAAGGGAGGCATTCAGCTCTTTCCGTTAGTTCTTAGTCGCTGTTCTCCTTTACTTTAAAGGAAGTACCCTTTTCAGGACTCCTAGGCCTCTCGGGTGAGCATCATTTTTGTTCCAAGATCCCTGAGTATCTCCACACCCCTGTAGGCCTGCTGAGCAACAACGAGGCCCATTGGTCCCTCGGAGTTCCTCTGTGTCTGCTGAGTCATGGGCAACACACTGCACTCTTTCTTGTCATATCTTGATTCACAGCACTCGCACAAGTTCACGAGCACCGTTCTAGCAAGTTCCAACATGCCGTGGAAGTCGAACTCATTCTTTAGACTGAGCTGCCCAGAGGGAAAACACTAGGCTTCTTCTTCCATCTAAGACCTCTTACCTGAAGTTACACTGCCATCAGGAGAAACACTGCTTGCATTCTTATTGCAACTAAAGCAGAGTTTTTCCTGTAGCACTGCAGGCTTTTGAAGAGGCACGGGCCCATGGGCCTAGCTAGGGCCTTCCTTGGTGAGGCCGTTCACAAGACGCAGAACACCCTGCCTCGAGAAGTTGATTCAGGGAAGCAACCAGTGTGTACCCTGTGGTTCTTTTGACTTGTTAGAAACCACAGAGATGTATGCCGCCTGTGCCCATGGTAATGGGGGCATGATGGTACTAGCCTTGCTTTCCATTTGGAAAGCCCCATTCTTGCTGCCGTGAAGCTCCCTGAAATTCTCTGCTGTTAACAGCTCTCTGGCCACTGTAGGCATGGGTGTGGGAAGAAAATGAGATTTCTCTGGCTACACACGGAGCTTCATTGGCCCGGTTGGGGCTCACCTTGCCATGCTCTAGAGCTAAAGGGAATCTCGACGTGAGTCCTTGCCTCGAGGTAAGGCCCTGAGTAGCCCTGCAGAAAGGGAGGCATGCAGCTCTTTCCATGAGCTCTTAGTGGAGGTTCCGCTTTATGTTAAAGGAAGCACCCTTTTCAGGACTCCTAGGCCCTTCGGGTGAGCATCATTTTTGTTCCAAGATCACTGACGCCCTCCACACCCCTGTGGGCCTGCTGAGCAGCATTGATTCCCATACGACCCTCGGAGGCCCTCTGTGTCTGCCGAGTCTCTGGCAACACACTGTACGTTACTTCAGTAGAGCTATATTTCCAGAGCAGTCGAACAGCACCAGAACCACATTTCTAGGCAGTCCAACATGTCCTGCAAGTTTTCGAGATTGCCCTCGTCTGAGCTGCCCTGAGAACACACTCTTCTTAGAATTTATCGAGGACCTCTTTCCTGAAGTCACTCTATTCAAGGAGAAATACAGCATCCTAACATGCTGTGTCGCTCACAGTGCAAGCAACGGGAGAACTTGCCTCGAGGTAAGGCCCTGAAATGCTATGCAGAAGCGGAGGTGTGTAGCCGTTTCCATGAGGCCGTAGTCGCCGCTCTGCAGCATTTTAACGCCAGTACGCTTTTCAGGACTCCTAGGTGCCTCGCCTGGAAACCCTATTCCCTGCAAGAACAGCAAGTACCCTCAGGCTCCCCTGGCCCTTCTAAGCAATATCCAGGCCCGTAGCTTTCCGACTCACAGTGTGTATGCCGAGTGTAGGGCAACACAGTGCACTCTTATTGGGACATCTTGAGTAAGCCAGCACTCATACAGGTTCACGAGCACCGTTCTAGCAAGTTCCTACATGCCGTGGAAGTCGCACTCATTCCCTGGTCTGAGCTGCACAGAGAAAAACACTAGGCTTCTCCTTCCATCCAGGACCTCCTACCTGAAGTCACCCTGCCTCCAGGAAGAAGACGACTTGCCTTCCTATTGCAACTAAAGCACAGTTTTTCCTGAAGCACTGCAGACTTTTGAAGAGGCACGGGCCCAGAGGCCTAGCTTGGGCTTTCCTTGGTGAGGCCGTTCACTAGATGCAGAACACCCTGCCTCGAGAAGTTGATTAAGGGAGGAAAACAGTGTGTACTCTGTGTCTCATTTGACTTGTTAAAAACCACAGAGATGTATGCTGCCTGTGCCCATGGAAATGGGGGCATGATGGTACTAGCCTTGCTTTCCGTTTGGAAAGCTCCATTCTTGCCGCCGTGAAGCTCCCTGAAATTCTCTGCTGTTGACAGGCCTCTGGTCCCTCTACATTGGTGTGGGAAGAAAATGAGTTTTCTCTGGCTACACACGGAGCTTCTTTGGCCGGGGTGGGGCTCACCTTGCCATGCTCTAGAGCTAAAGGGAATCTCAACGTGAGTCCTTGCCTCGAGGTAAGGCCCTGAGTAGCCCTGCAGAAAGGGAGGCATTCAGCTCTTTCCGTTAGTTCTTAGTCGCTGTTCTCCTTTACTTTAAAGGAAGTACCCTTTTCAGGACTCCTAGGCCTCTCGGGTGAGCATCATTTTTGTTCCAAGATCCCTGAGTATCTCCACACCCCTGTAGGCCTGCTGAGCAACAACGAGGCCCATTGGTCCCTCGGAGTTCCTCTGTGTCTGCTGAGTCATGGGCAACACACTGCACTCTTTCTTGTCATATCTTGATTCACAGCACTCGCACAAGTTCACGAGCACCGTTCTAGCAAGTTCCAACATGCCGTGGAAGTCGAACTCATTCTTTAGACTGAGCTGCCCAGAGGGAAAACACTAGGCTTCTTCTTCCATCTAAGACCTCTTACCTGAAGTTACACTGCCATCAGGAGAAACACTGCTTGCATTCTTATTGCAACTAAAGCAGAGTTTTTCCTGTAGCACTGCAGGCTTTTGAAGAGGCACGGGCCCATGGGCCTAGCTAGGGCCTTCCTTGGTGAGGCCGTTCACAAGACGCAGAACACCCTGCCTCGAGAAGTTGATTCAGGGAAGCAACCAGTGTGTACCCTGTGGTTCTTTTGACTTGTTAGAAACCACAGAGATGTATGCCGCCTGTGCCCATGGTAATGGGGGCATGATGGTACTAGCCTTGCTTTCCATTTGGAAAGCCCCATTCTTGCTGCCGTGAAGCTCCCTGAAATTCTCTGCTGTTAACAGCTCTCTGGCCACTGTAGGCATGGGTGTGGGAAGAAAATGAGATTTCTCTGGCTACACACGGAGCTTCATTGGCCCGGTTGGGGCTCACCTTGCCATGCTCTAGAGCTAAAGGGAATCTCGACGTGAGTCCTTGCCTCGAGGTAAGGCCCTGAGTAGCCCTGCAGAAAGGGAGGCATGCAGCTCTTTCCATGAGCTCTTAGTGGAGGTTCCGCTTTATGTTAAAGGAAGCACCCTTTTCAGGACTCCTAGGCCCTTCGGGTGAGCATCATTTTTGTTCCAAGATCACTGACGCCCTCCACACCCCTGTGGGCCTGCTGAGCAGCATTGATTCCCATACGACCCTCGGAGGCCCTCTGTGTCTGCCGAGTCTCTGGCAACACACTGTACGTTACTTCAGTAGAGCTATATTTCCAGAGCAGTCGAACAGCACCAGAACCACATTTCTAGGCAGTCCAACATGTCCTGCAAGTTTTCGAGATTGCCCTCGTCTGAGCTGCCCTGAGAACACACTCTTCTTAGAATTTATCGAGGACCTCTTTCCTGAAGTCACTCTATTCAAGGAGAAATACAGCATCCTAACATGCTGTGTCGCTCACAGTGCAAGCAACGGGAGAACTTGCCTCGAGGGAAGGCCCTGAAATGCTATGCAGAAGCGGAGGTGTGTAGCCGTTTCCATGAGGCCGTAGTCGCCGCTCTGCAGCATTTTAACGCCAGTACGCTTTTCAGGACTCCTAGGTGCCTCGCCTGGAAACCCTATTCCCTGCAAGAACAGCAAGTACCCTCAGGCTCCCCTGGCCCTTCTAAGCAATATCCAGGCCCGTAGCTTTCCGACTCACAGTGTGTATGCCGAGTGTAGGGCAACACAGTGCACTCTTATTGGGACATCTTGAGTAAGCCAGCACTCATACAGGTTCACGAGCACCGTTCTAGCAAGTTCCTACATGCCGTGGAAGTCGCACTCATTCCCTGGTCTGAGCTGCACAGAGAAAAACACTAGGCTTCTCCTTCCATCCAGGACCTCCTACCTGAAGTCACCCTGCCTCCAGGAAGAAGACGACTTGCCTTCCTATTGCAACTAAAGCACAGTTTTTCCTGAAGCACTGCAGACTTTTGAAGAGGCACGGGCCCAGAGGCCTAGCTTGGGCTTTCCTTGGTGAGGCCGTTCACTAGATGCAGAACACCCTGCCTCGAGAAGTTGATTAAGGGAGGAAAACAGTGTGTACTCTGTGTCTCATTTGACTTGTTAAAAACCACAGAGATGTATGCTGCCTGTGCCCATGGAAATGGGGGCATGATGGTACTAGCCTTGCTTTCCGTTTGGAAAGCTCCATTCTTGCCGCCGGGAAGCTCCCTGAAATTCTCTGCTGTTGACAGGCCTCTGGTCCCTCTACATTGGTGTGGGAAGAAAATGAGTTTTCTCTGGCTACACACGGAGCTTCTTTGGCCGGGGTGGGGCTCACCTTGCCATGCTCTAGAGCTAAAGGGAATCTCAACGTGAGTCCTTGCCTCGAGGTAAGGCCCTGAGTAGCCCTGCAGAAAGGGAGGCATTCAGCTCTTTCCGTTAGTTCTTAGTCGCTGTTCTCCTTTACTTTAAAGGAAGTACCCTTTTCAGGACTCCTAGGCCTCTCGGGTGAGCATCATTTTTGTTCCAAGATCCCTGAGTATCTCCACACCCCTGTAGGCCTGCTGAGCAACAACGAGGCCCATTGGTCCCTCGGAGTTCCTCTGTGTCTGCTGAGTCATGGGCAACACACTGCACTCTTTCTTGTCATATCTTGATTCACAGCACTCGCACAAGTTCACGAGCACCGTTCTAGCAAGTTCCAACATGCCGTGGAAGTCGAACTCATTCTTTAGACTGAGCTGCCCAGAGGGAAAACACTAGGCTTCTTCTTCCATCTAAGACCTCTTACCTGAAGTTACACTGCCATCAGGAGAAACACTGCTTGCATTCTTATTGCAACTAAAGCAGAGTTTTTCCTGTAGCACTGCAGGCTTTTGAAGAGGCACGGGCCCATGGGCCTAGCTAGGGCCTTCCTTGGTGAGGCCGTTCACAAGACGCAGAACACCCTGCCTCGAGAAGTTGATTCAGGGAAGCAACCAGTGTGTACCCTGTGGTTCTTTTGACTTGTTAGAAACCACAGAGATGTATGCCGCCTGTGCCCATGGTAATGGGGGCATGATGGTACTAGCCTTGCTTTCCATTTGGAAAGCCCCATTCTTGCTGCCGTGAAGCTCCCTGAAATTCTCTGCTGTTAACAGCTCTCTGGCCACTGTAGGCATGGGTGTGGGAAGAAAATGAGATTTCTCTGGCTACACACGGAGCTTCATTGGCCCGGTTGGGGCTCACCTTGCCATGCTCTAGAGCTAAAGGGAATCTCGACGTGAGTCCTTGCCTCGAGGTAAGGCCCTGAGTAGCCCTGCAGAAAGGGAGGCATGCAGCTCTTTCCATGAGCTCTTAGTGGAGGTTCCGCTTTATGTTAAAGGAAGCACCCTTTTCAGGACTCCTAGGCCCTTCGGGTGAGCATCATTTTTGTTCCAAGATCACTGACGCCCTCCACACCCCTGTGGGCCTGCTGAGCAGCATTGATTCCCATACGACCCTCGGAGGCCCTCTGTGTCTGCCGAGTCTCTGGCAACACACTGTACGTTACTTCAGTAGAGCTATATTTCCAGAGCAGTCGAACAGCACCAGAACCACATTTCTAGGCAGTCCAACATGTCCTGCAAGTTTTCGAGATTGCCCTCGTCTGAGCTGCCCTGAGAACACACTCTTCTTAGAATTTATCGAGGACCTCTTTCCTGAAGTCACTCTATTCAAGGAGAAATACAGCATCCTAACATGCTGTGTCGCTCACAGTGCAAGCAACGGGAGAACTTGCCTCGAGGTAAGGCCCTGAAATGCTATGCAGAAGCGGAGGTGTGTAGCCGTTTCCATGAGGCCGTAGTCGCCGCTCTGCAGCATTTTAACGCCAGTACGCTTTTCAGGACTCCTAGGTGCCTCGCCTGGAAACCCTATTCCCTGCAAGAACAGCAAGTACCCTCAGGCTCCCCTGGCCCTTCTAAGCAATATCCAGGCCCGTAGCTTTGCGACTCACAGTGTGTATGCCGAGTGTAGGGCAACACAGTGCACTCTTATTGGGACATCTTGAGTAAGCCAGCACTCATACAGGTTCACGAGCACCGTTCTAGCAAGTTCCTACATGCCGTGGAAGTCGCACTCATTCCCTGGTCTGAGCTGCACAGAGAAAAACACTAGGCTTCTCCTTCCATCCAGGACCTCCTACCTGAAGTCACCCTGCCTCCAGGAAGAAGACGACTTGCCTTCCTATTGCAACTAAAGCACAGTTTTTCCTGAAGCACTGCAGACTTTTGAAGAGGCACGGGCCCAGAGGCCTAGCTTGGGCTTTCCTTGGTGAGGCCGTTCACTAGATGCAGAACACCCTGCCTCGAGAAGTTGATTAAGGGAGGAAAACAGTGTGTACTCTGTGTCTCATTTGACTTGTTAAAAACCACAGAGATGTATGCTGCCTGTGCCCATGGAAATGGGGGCATGATGGTACTAGCCTTGCTTTCCGTTTGGAAAGCTCCATTCTTGCCGCCGTGAAGCTCCCTGAAATTCTCTGCTGTTGACAGGCCTCTGGTCCCTCTACATTGGTGTGGGAAGAAAATGAGTTTTCTCTGGCTACACACGGAGCTTCTTTGGCCGGGGTGGGGCTCACCTTGCCATGCTCTAGAGCTAAAGGGAATCTCAACGTGAGTCCTTGCCTCGAGGTAAGGCCCTGAGTAGCCCTGCAGAAAGGGAGGCATTCAGCTCTTTCCGTTAGTTCTTAGTCGCTGTTCTCCTTTACTTTAAAGGAAGTACCCTTTTCAGGACTCCTAGGCCTCTCGGGTGAGCATCATTTTTGTTCCAAGATCCCTGAGTATCTCCACACCCCTGTAGGCCTGCTGAGCAACAACGAGGCCCATTGGTCCCTCGGAGTTCCTCTGTGTCTGCTGAGTCATGGGCAACACACTGCACTCTTTCTTGTCATATCTTGATTCACAGCACTCGCACAAGTTCACGAGCACCGTTCTAGCAAGTTCCAACATGCCGTGGAAGTCGAACTCATTCTTTAGACTGAGCTGCCCAGAGGGAAAACACTAGGCTTCTTCTTCCATCTAAGACCTCTTACCTGAAGTTACACTGCCATCAGGAGAAACACTGCTTGCATTCTTATTGCAACTAAAGCAGAGTTTTTCCTGTAGCACTGCAGGCTTTTGAAGAGGCACGGGCCCATGGGCCTAGCTAGGGCCTTCCTTGGTGAGGCCGTTCACAAGACGCAGAACACCCTGCCTCGAGAAGTTGATTCAGGGAAGCAACCAGTGTGTACCCTGTGGTTCTTTTGACTTGTTAGAAACCACAGAGATGTATGCCGCCTGTGCCCATGGTAATGGGGGCATGATGGTACTAGCCTTGCTTTCCATTTGGAAAGCCCCATTCTTGCTGCCGTGAAGCTCCCTGAAATTCTCTGCTGTTAACAGCTCTCTGGCCACTGTAGGCATGGGTGTGGGAAGAAAATGAGATTTCTCTGGCTACACACGGAGCTTCATTGGCCCGGTTGGGGCTCACCTTGCCATGCTCTAGAGCTAAAGGGAATCTCGACGTGAGTCCTTGCCTCGAGGTAAGGCCCTGAGTAGCCCTGCAGAAAGGGAGGCATGCAGCTCTTTCCATGAGCTCTTAGTGGAGGTTCCGCTTTATGTTAAAGGAAGCACCCTTTTCAGGACTCCTAGGCCCTTCGGGTGAGCATCATTTTTGTTCCAAGATCACTGACGCCCTCCACACCCCTGTGGGCCTGCTGAGCAGCATTGATTCCCATACGACCCTCGGAGGCCCTCTGTGTCTGCCGAGTCTCTGGCAACACACTGTACGTTACTTCAGTAGAGCTATATTTCCAGAGCACTCGAACAGCACCAGAACCACATTTCTAGGCAGTCCAACATGTCCTGCAAGTTTTCGAGATTGCCCTCGTCTGAGCTGCCCTGAGAACACACTCTTCTTAGAATTTATCGAGGACCTCTTTCCTGAAGTCACTCTATTCAAGGAGAAATACAGCATCCTAACATGCTGTGTCGCTCACAGTGCAAGCAACGGGAGAACTTGCCTCGAGGTAAGGCCCTGAAATGCTATGCAGAAGCGGAGGTGTGTAGCCGTTTCCATGAGGCCGTAGTCGCCGCTCTGCAGCATTTTAACGCCAGTACGCTTTTCAGGACTCCTAGGTGCCTCGCCTGGAAACCCTATTCCCTGCAAGAACAGCAAGTACCCTCAGGCTCCCCTGGCCCTTCTAAGCAATATCCAGGCCCGTTGCTTTCCGACTCACAGTGTGTATGCCGAGTGTAGGGCAACACAGTGCACTCTTATTGGGACATCTTGAGTAAGCCAGCACTCATACAGGTTCACGAGCACCGTTCTAGCAAGTTCCTACATGCCGTGGAAGTCGCACTCATTCCCTGGTCTGAGCTGCACAGAGAAAAACACTAGGCTTCTCCTTCCATCCAGGACCTCCTACCTGAAGTCACCCTGCCTCCAGGAAGAAGACGACTTGCCTTCCTATTGCAACTAAAGCACAGTTTTTCCTGAAGCACTGCAGACTTTTGAAGAGGCACGGGCCCAGAGGCCTAGCTTGGGCTTTCCTTGGTGAGGCCGTTCACTAGATGCAGAACACCCTGCCTCGAGAAGTTGATTAAGGGAGGAAAACAGTGTGTACTCTGTGTCTCATTTGACTTGTTAAAAACCACAGAGATGTATGCTGCCTGTGCCCATGGAAATGGGGGCATGATGGTACTAGCCTTGCTTTCCGTTTGGAAAGCTCCATTCTTGCCGCCGGGAAGCTCCCTGAAATTCTCTGCTGTTGACAGGCCTCTGGTCCCTCTACATTGGTGTGGGAAGAAAATGAGTTTTCTCTGGCTACACACGGAGCTTCTTTGGCCGGGGTGGGGCTCACCTTGCCATGCTCTAGAGCTAAAGGGAATCTCAACGTGAGTCCTTGCCTCGAGGTAAGGCCCTGAGTAGCCCTGCAGAAAGGGAGGCATTCAGCTCTTTCCGTTAGTTCTTAGTCGCTGTTCTCCTTTACTTTAAAGGAAGTACCCTTTTCAGGACTCCTAGGCCTCTCGGGTGAGCATCATTTTTGTTCCAAGATCCCTGAGTATCTCCACACCCCTGTAGGCCTGCTGAGCAACAACGAGGCCCATTGGTCCCTCGGAGTTCCTCTGTGTCTGCTGAGTCATGGGCAACACACTGCACTCTTTCTTGTCATATCTTGATTCACAGCACTCGCACAAGTTCACGAGCACCGTTCTAGCAAGTTCCAACATGCCGTGGAAGTCGAACTCATTCTTTAGACTGAGCTGCCCAGAGGGAAAACACTAGGCTTCTTCTTCCATCTAAGACCTCTTACCTGAAGTTACACTGCCATCAGGAGAAACACTGCTTGCATTCTTATTGCAACTAAAGCAGAGTTTTTCCTGTAGCACTGCAGGCTTTTGAAGAGGCACGGGCCCATGGGCCTAGCTAGGGCCTTCCTTGGTGAGGCCGTTCACAAGACGCAGAACACCCTGCCTCGAGAAGTTGATTCAGGGAAGCAACCAGTGTGTACCCTGTGGTTCTTTTGACTTGTTAGAAACCACAGAGATGTATGCCGCCTGTGCCCATGGTAATGGGGGCATGATGGTACTAGCCTTGCTTTCCATTTGGAAAGCCCCATTCTTGCTGCCGTGAAGCTCCCTGAAATTCTCTGCTGTTAACAGCTCTCTGGCCACTGTAGGCATGGGTGTGGGAAGAAAATGAGATTTCTCTGGCTACACACGGAGCTTCATTGGCCCGGTTGGGGCTCACCTTGCCATGCTCTAGAGCTAAAGGGAATCTCGACGTGAGTCCTTGCCTCGAGGTAAGGCCCTGAGTAGCCCTGCAGAAAGGGAGGCATGCAGCTCTTTCCATGAGCTCTTAGTGGAGGTTCCGCTTTATGTTAAAGGAAGCACCCTTTTCAGGACTCCTAGGCCCTTCGGGTGAGCATCATTTTTGTTCCAAGATCACTGACGCCCTCCACACCCCTGTGGGCCTGCTGAGCAGCATTGATTCCCATACGACCCTCGGAGGCCCTCTGTGTCTGCCGAGTCTCTGGCAACACACTGTACGTTACTTCAGTAGAGCTATATTTCCAGAGCAGTCGAACAGCACCAGAACCACATTTCTAGGCAGTCCAACATGTCCTGCAAGTTTTCGAGATTGCCCTCGTCTGAGCTGCCCTGAGAACACACTCTTCTTAGAATTTATCGAGGACCTCTTTCCTGAAGTCACTCTATTCAAGGAGAAATACAGCATCCTAACATGCTGTGTCGCTCACAGTGCAAGCAACGGGAGAACTTGCCTCGAGGTAAGGCCCTGAAATGCTATGCAGAAGCGGAGGTGTGTAGCCGTTTCCATGAGGCCGTAGTCGCCGCTCTGCAGCATTTTAACGCCAGTACGCTTTTCAGGACTCCTAGGTGCCTCGCCTGGAAACCCTATTCCCTGCAAGAACAGCAAGTACCCTCAGGCTCCCCTGGCCCTTCTAAGCAATATCCAGGCCCGTAGCTTTCCGACTCACAGTGTGTATGCCGAGTGTAGGGCAACACAGTGCACTCTTATTGGGACATCTTGAGTAAGCCAGCACTCATACAGGTTCACGAGCACCGTTCTAGCAAGTTCCTACATGCCGTGGAAGTCGCACTCATTCCCTGGTCTGAGCTGCACAGAGAAAAACACTAGGCTTCTCCTTCCATCCAGGACCTCCTACCTGAAGTCACCCTGCCTCCAGGAAGAAGACGACTTGCCTTCCTATTGCAACTAAAGCACAGTTTTTCCTGAAGCACTGCAGACTTTTGAAGAGGCACGGGCCCAGAGGCCTAGCTTGGGCTTTCCTTGGTGAGGCCGTTCACTAGATGCAGAACACCCTGCCTCGAGAAGTTGATTAAGGGAGGAAAACAGTGTGTACTCTGTGTCTCATTTGACTTGTTAAAAACCACAGAGATGTATGCTGCCTGTGCCCATGGAAATGGGGGCATGATGGTACTAGCCTTGCTTTCCGTTTGGAAAGCTCCATTCTTGCCGCCGGGAAGCTCCCTGAAATTCTCTGCTGTTGACAGGCCTCTGGTCCCTCTACATTGGTGTGGGAAGAAAATGAGTTTTCTCTGGCTACACACGGAGCTTCTTTGGCCGGGGTGGGGCTCACCTTGCCATGCTCTAGAGCTAAAGGGAATCTCAACGTGAGTCCTTGCCTCGAGGTAAGGCCCTGAGTAGCCCTGCAGAAAGGGAGGCATTCAGCTCTTTCCGTTAGTTCTTAGTCGCTGTTCTCCTTTACTTTAAAGGAAGTACCCTTTTCAGGACTCCTAGGCCTCTCGGGTGAGCATCATTTTTGTTCCAAGATCCCTGAGTATCTCCACACCCCTGTAGGCCTGCTGAGCAACAACGAGGCCCATTGGTCCCTCGGAGTTCCTCTGTGTCTGCTGAGTCATGGGCAACACACTGCACTCTTTCTTGTCATATCTTGATTCACAGCACTCGCACAAGTTCACGAGCACCGTTCTAGCAAGTTCCAACATGCCGTGGAAGTCGAACTCATTCTTTAGACTGAGCTGCCCAGAGGGAAAACACTAGGCTTCTTCTTCCATCTAAGACCTCTTACCTGAAGTTACACTGCCATCAGGAGAAACACTGCTTGCATTCTTATTGCAACTAAAGCAGAGTTTTTCCTGTAGCACTGCAGGCTTTTGAAGAGGCACGGGCCCATGGGCCTAGCTAGGGCCTTCCTTGGTGAGGCCGTTCACAAGACGCAGAACACCCTGCCTCGAGAAGTTGATTCAGGGAAGCAACCAGTGTGTACCCTGTGGTTCTTTTGACTTGTTAGAAACCACAGAGATGTATGCCGCCTGTGCCCATGGTAATGGGGGCATGATGGTACTAGCCTTGCTTTCCATTTGGAAAGCCCCATTCTTGCTGCCGTGAAGCTCCCTGAAATTCTCTGCTGTTAACAGCTCTCTGGCCACTGTAGGCATGGGTGTGGGAAGAAAATGAGATTTCTCTGGCTACACACGGAGCTTCATTGGCCCGGTTGGGGCTCACCTTGCCATGCTCTAGAGCTAAAGGGAATCTCGACGTGAGTCCTTGCCTCGAGGTAAGGCCCTGAGTAGCCCTGCAGAAAGGGAGGCATGCAGCTCTTTCCATGAGCTCTTAGTGGAGGTTCCGCTTTATGTTAAAGGAAGCACCCTTTTCAGGACTCCTAGGCCCTTCGGGTGAGCATCATTTTTGTTCCAAGATCACTGACGCCCTCCACACCCCTGTGGGCCTGCTGAGCAGCATTGATTCCCATACGACCCTCGGAGGCCCTCTGTGTCTGCCGAGTCTCTGGCAACACACTGTACGTTACTTCAGTAGAGCTATATTTCCAGAGCACTCGAACAGCACCAGAACCACATTTCTAGGCAGTCCAACATGTCCTGCAAGTTTTCGAGATTGCCCTCGTCTGAGCTGCCCTGAGAACACACTCTTCTTAGAATTTATCGAGGACCTCTTTCCTGAAGTCACTCTATTCAAGGAGAAATACAGCATCCTAACATGCTGTGTCGCTCACAGTGCAAGCAACGGGAGAACTTGCCTCGAGGTAAGGCCCTGAAATGCTATGCAGAAGCGGAGGTGTGTAGCCGTTTCCATGAGGCCGTAGTCGCCGCTCTGCAGCATTTTAACGCCAGTACGCTTTTCAGGACTCCTAGGTGCCTCGCCTGGAAACCCTATTCCCTGCAAGAACAGCAAGTACCCTCAGGCTCCCCTGGCCCTTCTAAGCAATATCCAGGCCCGTTGCTTTCCGACTCACAGTGTGTATGCCGAGTGTAGGGCAACACAGTGCACTCTTATTGGGACATCTTGAGTAAGCCAGCACTCATACAGGTTCACGAGCACCGTTCTAGCAAGTTCCTACATGCCGTGGAAGTCGCACTCATTCCCTGGTCTGAGCTGCACAGAGAAAAACACTAGGCTTCTCCTTCCATCCAGGACCTCCTACCTGAAGTCACCCTGCCTCCAGGAAGAAGACGACTTGCCTTCCTATTGCAACTAAAGCACAGTTTTTCCTGAAGCACTGCAGACTTTTGAAGAGGCACGGGCCCAGAGGCCTAGCTTGGGCTTTCCTTGGTGAGGCCGTTCACTAGATGCAGAACACCCTGCCTCGAGAAGTTGATTAAGGGAGGAAAACAGTGTGTACTCTGTGTCTCATTTGACTTGTTAAAAACCACAGAGATGTATGCTGCCTGTGCCCATGGAAATGGGGGCATGATGGTACTAGCCTTGCTTTCCGTTTGGAAAGCTCCATTCTTGCCGCCGGGAAGCTCCCTGAAATTCTCTGCTGTTGACAGGCCTCTGGTCCCTCTACATTGGTGTGGGAAGAAAATGAGTTTTCTCTGGCTACACACGGAGCTTCTTTGGCCGGGGTGGGGCTCACCTTGCCATGCTCTAGAGCTAAAGGGAATCTCAACGTGAGTCCTTGCCTCGAGGTAAGGCCCTGAGTAGCCCTGCAGAAAGGGAGGCATTCAGCTCTTTCCGTTAGTTCTTAGTCGCTGTTCTCCTTTACTTTAAAGGAAGTACCCTTTTCAGGACTCCTAGGCCTCTCGGGTGAGCATCATTTTTGTTCCAAGATCCCTGAGTATCTCCACACCCCTGTAGGCCTGCTGAGCAACAACGAGGCCCATTGGTCCCTCGGAGTTCCTCTGTGTCTGCTGAGTCATGGGCAACACACTGCACTCTTTCTTGTCATATCTTGATTCACAGCACTCGCACAAGTTCACGAGCACCGTTCTAGCAAGTTCCAACATGCCGTGGAAGTCGAACTCATTCTTTAGACTGAGCTGCCCAGAGGGAAAACACTAGGCTTCTTCTTCCATCTAAGACCTCTTACCTGAAGTTACACTGCCATCAGGAGAAACACTGCTTGCATTCTTATTGCAACTAAAGCAGAGTTTTTCCTGTAGCACTGCAGGCTTTTGAAGAGGCACGGGCCCATGGGCCTAGCTAGGGCCTTCCTTGGTGAGGCCGTTCACAAGACGCAGAACACCCTGCCTCGAGAAGTTGATTCAGGGAAGCAACCAGTGTGTACCCTGTGGTTCTTTTGACTTGTTAGAAACCACAGAGATGTATGCCGCCTGTGCCCATGGTAATGGGGGCATGATGGTACTAGCCTTGCTTTCCATTTGGAAAGCCCCATTCTTGCTGCCGTGAAGCTCCCTGAAATTCTCTGCTGTTAACAGCTCTCTGGCCACTGTAGGCATGGGTGTGGGAAGAAAATGAGATTTCTCTGGCTACACACGGAGCTTCATTGGCCCGGTTGGGGCTCACCTTGCCATGCTCTAGAGCTAAAGGGAATCTCGACGTGAGTCCTTGCCTCGAGGTAAGGCCCTGAGTAGCCCTGCAGAAAGGGAGGCATGCAGCTCTTTCCATGAGCTCTTAGTGGAGGTTCCGCTTTATGTTAAAGGAAGCACCCTTTTCAGGACTCCTAGGCCCTTCGGGTGAGCATCATTTTTGTTCCAAGATCACTGACGCCCTCCACACCCCTGTGGGCCTGCTGAGCAGCATTGATTCCCATACGACCCTCGGAGGCCCTCTGTGTCTGCCGAGTCTCTGGCAACACACTGTACGTTACTTCAGTAGAGCTATATTTCCAGAGCAGTCGAACAGCACCAGAACCACATTTCTAGGCAGTCCAACATGTCCTGCAAGTTTTCGAGATTGCCCTCGTCTGAGCTGCCCTGAGAACACACTCTTCTTAGAATTTATCGAGGACCTCTTTCCTGAAGTCACTCTATTCAAGGAGAAATACAGCATCCTAACATGCTGTGTCGCTCACAGTGCAAGCAACGGGAGAACTTGCCTCGAGGGAAGGCCCTGAAATGCTATGCAGAAGCGGAGGTGTGTAGCCGTTTCCATGAGGCCGTAGTCGCCGCTCTGCAGCATTTTAACGCCAGTACGCTTTTCAGGACTCCTAGGTGCCTCGCCTGGAAACCCTATTCCCTGCAAGAACAGCAAGTACCCTCAGGCTCCCCTGGCCCTTCTAAGCAATATCCAGGCCCGTAGCTTTGCGACTCACAGTGTGTATGCCGAGTGTAGGGCAACACAGTGCACTCTTATTGGGACATCTTGAGTAAGCCAGCACTCATACAGGTTCACGAGCACCGTTCTAGCAAGTTCCTACATGCCGTGGAAGTCGCACTCATTCCCTGGTCTGAGCTGCACAGAGAAAAACACTAGGCTTCTCCTTCCATCCAGGACCTCCTACCTGAAGTCACCCTGCCTCCAGGAAGAAGACGACTTGCCTTCCTATTGCAACTAAAGCACAGTTTTTCCTGAAGCACTGCAGACTTTTGAAGAGGCACGGGCCCAGAGGCCTAGCTTGGGCTTTCCTTGGTGAGGCCGTTCACTAGATGCAGAACACCCTGCCTCGAGAAGTTGATTAAGGGAGGAAAACAGTGTGTACTCTGTGTCTCATTTGACTTGTTAAAAACCACAGAGATGTATGCTGCCTGTGCCCATGGAAATGGGGGCATGATGGTACTAGCCTTGCTTTCCGTTTGGAAAGCTCCATTCTTGCCGCCGGGAAGCTCCCTGAAATTCTCTGCTGTTGACAGGCCTCTGGTCCCTCTACATTGGTGTGGGAAGAAAATGAGTTTTCTCTGGCTACACACGGAGCTTCTTTGGCCGGGGTGGGGCTCACCTTGCCATGCTCTAGAGCTAAAGGGAATCTCAACGTGAGTCCTTGCCTCGAGGTAAGGCCCTGAGTAGCCCTGCAGAAAGGGAGGCATTCAGCTCTTTCCGTTAGTTCTTAGTCGCTGTTCTCCTTTACTTTAAAGGAAGTACCCTTTTCAGGACTCCTAGGCCTCTCGGGTGAGCATCATTTTTGTTCCAAGATCCCTGAGTATCTCCACACCCCTGTAGGCCTGCTGAGCAACAACGAGGCCCATTGGTCCCTCGGAGTTCCTCTGTGTCTGCTGAGTCATGGGCAACACACTGCACTCTTTCTTGTCATATCTTGATTCACAGCACTCGCACAAGTTCACGAGCACCGTTCTAGCAAGTTCCAACATGCCGTGGAAGTCGAACTCATTCTTTAGACTGAGCTGCCCAGAGGGAAAACACTAGGCTTCTTCTTCCATCTAAGACCTCTTACCTGAAGTTACACTGCCATCAGGAGAAACACTGCTTGCATTCTTATTGCAACTAAAGCAGAGTTTTTCCTGTAGCACTGCAGGCTTTTGAAGAGGCACGGGCCCATGGGCCTAGCTAGGGCCTTCCTTGGTGAGGCCGTTCACAAGACGCAGAACACCCTGCCTCGAGAAGTTGATTCAGGGAAGCAACCAGTGTGTACCCTGTGGTTCTTTTGACTTGTTAGAAACCACAGAGATGTATGCCGCCTGTGCCCATGGTAATGGGGGCATGATGGTACTAGCCTTGCTTTCCATTTGGAAAGCCCCATTCTTGCTGCCGTGAAGCTCCCTGAAATTCTCTGCTGTTAACAGCTCTCTGGCCACTGTAGGCATGGGTGTGGGAAGAAAATGAGATTTCTCTGGCTACACACGGAGCTTCATTGGCCCGGTTGGGGCTCACCTTGCCATGCTCTAGAGCTAAAGGGAATCTCGACGTGAGTCCTTGCCTCGAGGTAAGGCCCTGAGTAGCCCTGCAGAAAGGGAGGCATGCAGCTCTTTCCATGAGCTCTTAGTGGAGGTTCCGCTTTATGTTAAAGGAAGCACCCTTTTCAGGACTCCTAGGCCCTTCGGGTGAGCATCATTTTTGTTCCAAGATCACTGACGCCCTCCACACCCCTGTGGGCCTGCTGAGCAGCATTGATTCCCATACGACCCTCGGAGGCCCTCTGTGTCTGCCGAGTCTCTGGCAACACACTGTATGTTACTTCAGTAGAGCTATATTTCCAGAGCAGTCGAACAGCACCAGAACCACATTTCTAGGCAGTCCAACATGTCCTGCAAGTTTTCGAGATTGCCCTCGTCTGAGCTGCCCTGAGAACACACTCTTCTTAGAATTTATCGAGGACCTCTTTCCTGAAGTCACTCTATTCAAGGAGAAATACAGCATCCTAACATGCTGTGTCGCTCACAGTGCAAGCAACGGGAGAACTTGCCTCGAGGTAAGGCCCTGAAATGCTATGCAGAAGCGGAGGTGTGTAGCCGTTTCCATGAGGCCGTAGTCGCCGCTCTGCAGCATTTTAACGCCAGTACGCTTTTCAGGACTCCTAGCTGCCTCGCCTGGAAACCCTATTCCCTGCAAGAACAGCAAGTACCCTCAGGCTCCCCTGGCCCTTCTAAGCAATATCCAGGCCCGTAGCTTTGCGACTCACAGTGTGTATGCCGAGTGTAGGGCAACACAGTGCACTCTTATTGGGACATCTTGAGTAAGCCAGCACTCATACAGGTTCACGAGCACCGTTCTAGCAAGTTCCTACATGCCGTGGAAGTCGCACTCATTCCCTGGTCTGAGCTGCACAGAGAAAAACACTAGGCTTCTCCTTCCATCCAGGACCTCCTACCTGAAGTCACCCTGCCTCCAGGAAGAAGACGACTTGCCTTCCTATTGCAACTAAAGCACAGTTTTTCCTGAAGCACTGCAGACTTTTGAAGAGGCACGGGCCCAGAGGCCTAGCTTGGGCTTTCCTTGGTGAGGCCGTTCACTAGATGCAGAACACCCTGCCTCGAGAAGTTGATTAAGGGAGGAAAACAGTGTGTACTCTGTGTCTCATTTGACTTGTTAAAAACCACAGAGATGTATGCTGCCTGTGCCCATGGAAATGGGGGCATGATGGTACTAGCCTTGCTTTCCGTTTGGAAAGCTCCATTCTTGCCGCCGTGAAGCTCCCTGAAATTCTCTGCTGTTGACAGGCCTCTGGTCCCTCTACATTGGTGTGGGAAGAAAATGAGTTTTCTCTGGCTACACACGGAGCTTCTTTGGCCGGGGTGGGGCTCACCTTGCCATGCTCTAGAGCTAAAGGGAATCTCAACGTGAGTCCTTGCCTCGAGGTAAGGCCCTGAGTAGCCCTGCAGAAAGGGAGGCATTCAGCTCTTTCCGTTAGTTCTTAGTCGCTGTTCTCCTTTACTTTAAAGGAAGTACCCTTTTCAGGACTCCTAGGCCTCTCGGGTGAGCATCATTTTTGTTCCAAGATCCCTGAGTATCTCCACACCCCTGTAGGCCTGCTGAGCAACAACGAGGCCCATTGGTCCCTCGGAGTTCCTCTGTGTCTGCTGAGTCATGGGCAACACACTGCACTCTTTCTTGTCATATCTTGATTCACAGCACTCGCACAAGTTCACGAGCACCGTTCTAGCAAGTTCCAACATGCCGTGGAAGTCGAACTCATTCTTTAGACTGAGCTGCCCAGAGGGAAAACACTAGGCTTCTTCTTCCATCTAAGACCTCTTACCTGAAGTTACACTGCCATCAGGAGAAACACTGCTTGCATTCTTATTGCAACTAAAGCAGAGTTTTTCCTGTAGCACTGCAGGCTTTTGAAGAGGCACGGGCCCATGGGCCTAGCTAGGGCCTTCCTTGGTGAGGCCGTTCACAAGACGCAGAACACCCTGCCTCGAGAAGTTGATTCAGGGAAGCAACCAGTGTGTACCCTGTGGTTCTTTTGACTTGTTAGAAACCACAGAGATGTATGCCGCCTGTGCCCATGGTAATGGGGGCATGATGGTACTAGCCTTGCTTTCCATTTGGAAAGCCCCATTCTTGCTGCCGTGAAGCTCCCTGAAATTCTCTGCTGTTAACAGCTCTCTGGCCACTGTAGGCATGGGTGTGGGAAGAAAATGAGATTTCTCTGGCTACACACGGAGCTTCATTGGCCCGGTTGGGGCTCACCTTGCCATGCTCTAGAGCTAAAGGGAATCTCGACGTGAGTCCTTGCCTCGAGGTAAGGCCCTGAGTAGCCCTGCAGAAAGGGAGGCATGCAGCTCTTTCCATGAGCTCTTAGTGGAGGTTCCGCTTTATGTTAAAGGAAGCACCCTTTTCAGGACTCCTAGGCCCTTCGGGTGAGCATCATTTTTGTTCCAAGATCACTGACGCCCTCCACACCCCTGTGGGCCTGCTGAGCAGCATTGATTCCCATACGACCCTCGGAGGCCCTCTGTGTCTGCCGAGTCTCTGGCAACACACTGTACGTTACTTCAGTAGAGCTATATTTCCAGAGCAGTCGAACAGCACCAGAACCACATTTCTAGGCAGTCCAACATGTCCTGCAAGTTTTCGAGATTGCCCTCGTCTGAGCTGCCCTGAGAACACACTCTTCTTAGAATTTATCGAGGACCTCTTTCCTGAAGTCACTCTATTCAAGGAGAAATACAGCATCCTAACATGCTGTGTCGCTCACAGTGCAAGCAACGGGAGAACTTGCCTCGAGGGAAGGCCCTGAAATGCTATGCAGAAGCGGAGGTGTGTAGCCGTTTCCATGAGGCCGTAGTCGCCGCTCTGCAGCATTTTAACGCCAGTACGCTTTTCAGGACTCCTAGGTGCCTCGCCTGGAAACCCTATTCCCTGCAAGAACAGCAAGTACCCTCAGGCTCCCCTGGCCCTTCTAAGCAATATCCAGGCCCGTAGCTTTCCGACTCACAGTGTGTATGCCGAGTGTAGGGCAACACAGTGCACTCTTATTGGGACATCTTGAGTAAGCCAGCACTCATACAGGTTCACGAGCACCGTTCTAGCAAGTTCCTACATGCCGTGGAAGTCGCACTCATTCCCTGGTCTGAGCTGCACAGAGAAAAACACTAGGCTTCTCCTTCCATCCAGGACCTCCTACCTGAAGTCACCCTGCCTCCAGGAAGAAGACGACTTGCCTTCCTATTGCAACTAAAGCACAGTTTTTCCTGAAGCACTGCAGACTTTTGAAGAGGCACGGGCCCAGAGGCCTAGCTTGGGCTTTCCTTGGTGAGGCCGTTCACTAGATGCAGAACACCCTGCCTCGAGAAGTTGATTAAGGGAGGAAAACAGTGTGTACTCTGTGTCTCATTTGACTTGTTAAAAACCACAGAGATGTATGCTGCCTGTGCCCATGGAAATGGGGGCATGATGGTACTAGCCTTGCTTTCCGTTTGGAAAGCTCCATTCTTGCCGCCGGGAAGCTCCCTGAAATTCTCTGCTGTTGACAGGCCTCTGGTCCCTCTACATTGGTGTGGGAAGAAAATGAGTTTTCTCTGGCTACACACGGAGCTTCTTTGGCCGGGGTGGGGCTCACCTTGCCATGCTCTAGAGCTAAAGGGAATCTCAACGTGAGTCCTTGCCTCGAGGTAAGGCCCTGAGTAGCCCTGCAGAAAGGGAGGCATTCAGCTCTTTCCGTTAGTTCTTAGTCGCTGTTCTCCTTTACTTTAAAGGAAGTACCCTTTTCAGGACTCCTAGGCCTCTCGGGTGAGCATCATTTTTGTTCCAAGATCCCTGAGTATCTCCACACCCCTGTAGGCCTGCTGAGCAACAACGAGGCCCATTGGTCCCTCGGAGTTCCTCTGTGTCTGCTGAGTCATGGGCAACACACTGCACTCTTTCTTGTCATATCTTGATTCACAGCACTCGCACAAGTTCACGAGCACCGTTCTAGCAAGTTCCAACATGCCGTGGAAGTCGAACTCATTCTTTAGACTGAGCTGCCCAGAGGGAAAACACTAGGCTTCTTCTTCCATCTAAGACCTCTTACCTGAAGTTACACTGCCATCAGGAGAAACACTGCTTGCATTCTTATTGCAACTAAAGCAGAGTTTTTCCTGTAGCACTGCAGGCTTTTGAAGAGGCACGGGCCCATGGGCCTAGCTAGGGCCTTCCTTGGTGAGGCCGTTCACAAGACGCAGAACACCCTGCCTCGAGAAGTTGATTCAGGGAAGCAACCAGTGTGTACCCTGTGGTTCTTTTGACTTGTTAGAAACCACAGAGATGTATGCCGCCTGTGCCCATGGTAATGGGGGCATGATGGTACTAGCCTTGCTTTCCATTTGGAAAGCCCCATTCTTGCTGCCGTGAAGCTCCCTGAAATTCTCTGCTGTTAACAGCTCTCTGGCCACTGTAGGCATGGGTGTGGGAAGAAAATGAGATTTCTCTGGCTACACACGGAGCTTCATTGGCCCGGTTGGGGCTCACCTTGCCATGCTCTAGAGCTAAAGGGAATCTCGACGTGAGTCCTTGCCTCGAGGTAAGGCCCTGAGTAGCCCTGCAGAAAGGGAGGCATGCAGCTCTTTCCATGAGCTCTTAGTGGAGGTTCCGCTTTATGTTAAAGGAAGCACCCTTTTCAGGACTCCTAGGCCCTTCGGGTGAGCATCATTTTTGTTCCAAGATCACTGACGCCCTCCACACCCCTGTGGGCCTGCTGAGCAGCATTGATTCCCATACGACCCTCGGAGGCCCTCTGTGTCTGCCGAGTCTCTGGCAACACACTGTACGTTACTTCAGTAGAGCTATATTTCCAGAGCAGTCGAACAGCACCAGAACCACATTTCTAGGCAGTCCAACATGTCCTGCAAGTTTTCGAGATTGCCCTCGTCTGAGCTGCCCTGAGAACACACTCTTCTTAGAATTTATCGAGGACCTCTTTCCTGAAGTCACTCTATTCAAGGAGAAATACAGCATCCTAACATGCTGTGTCGCTCACAGTGCAAGCAACGGGAGAACTTGCCTCGAGGTAAGGCCCTGAAATGCTATGCAGAAGCGGAGGTGTGTAGCCGTTTCCATGAGGCCGTAGTCGCCGCTCTGCAGCATTTTAACGCCAGTACGCTTTTCAGGACTCCTAGGTGCCTCGCCTGGAAACCCTATTCCCTGCAAGAACAGCAAGTACCCTCAGGCTCCCCTGGCCCTTCTAAGCAATATCCAGGCCCGTAGCTTTGCGACTCACAGTGTGTATGCCGAGTGTAGGGCAACACAGTGCACTCTTATTGGGACATCTTGAGTAAGCCAGCACTCATACAGGTTCACGAGCACCGTTCTAGCAAGTTCCTACATGCCGTGGAAGTCGCACTCATTCCCTGGTCTGAGCTGCACAGAGAAAAACACTAGGCTTCTCCTTCCATCCAGGACCTCCTACCTGAAGTCACCCTGCCTCCAGGAAGAAGACGACTTGCCTTCCTATTGCAACTAAAGCACAGTTTTTCCTGAAGCACTGCAGACTTTTGAAGAGGCACGGGCCCAGAGGCCTAGCTTGGGCTTTCCTTGGTGAGGCCGTTCACTAGATGCAGAACACCCTGCCTCGAGAAGTTGATTAAGGGAGGAAAACAGTGTGTACTCTGTGTCTCATTTGACTTGTTAAAAACCACAGAGATGTATGCTGCCTGTGCCCATGGAAATGGGGGCATGATGGTACTAGCCTTGCTTTCCGTTTGGAAAGCTCCATTCTTGCCGCCGTGAAGCTCCCTGAAATTCTCTGCTGTTGACAGGCCTCTGGTCCCTCTACATTGGTGTGGGAAGAAAATGAGTTTTCTCTGGCTACACACGGAGCTTCTTTGGCCGGGGTGGGGCTCACCTTGCCATGCTCTAGAGCTAAAGGGAATCTCAACGTGAGTCCTTGCCTCGAGGTAAGGCCCTGAGTAGCCCTGCAGAAAGGGAGGCATTCAGCTCTTTCCGTTAGTTCTTAGTCGCTGTTCTCCTTTACTTTAAAGGAAGTACCCTTTTCAGGACTCCTAGGCCTCTCGGGTGAGCATCATTTTTGTTCCAAGATCCCTGAGTATCTCCACACCCCTGTAGGCCTGCTGAGCAACAACGAGGCCCATTGGTCCCTCGGAGTTCCTCTGTGTCTGCTGAGTCATGGGCAACACACTGCACTCTTTCTTGTCATATCTTGATTCACAGCACTCGCACAAGTTCACGAGCACCGTTCTAGCAAGTTCCAACATGCCGTGGAAGTCGAACTCATTCTTTAGACTGAGCTGCCCAGAGGGAAAACACTAGGCTTCTTCTTCCATCTAAGACCTCTTACCTGAAGTTACACTGCCATCAGGAGAAACACTGCTTGCATTCTTATTGCAACTAAAGCAGAGTTTTTCCTGTAGCACTGCAGGCTTTTGAAGAGGCACGGGCCCATGGGCCTAGCTAGGGCCTTCCTTGGTGAGGCCGTTCACAAGACGCAGAACACCCTGCCTCGAGAAGTTGATTCAGGGAAGCAACCAGTGTGTACCCTGTGGTTCTTTTGACTTGTTAGAAACCACAGAGATGTATGCCGCCTGTGCCCATGGTAATGGGGGCATGATGGTACTAGCCTTGCTTTCCATTTGGAAAGCCCCATTCTTGCTGCCGTGAAGCTCCCTGAAATTCTCTGCTGTTAACAGCTCTCTGGCCACTGTAGGCATGGGTGTGGGAAGAAAATGAGATTTCTCTGGCTACACACGGAGCTTCATTGGCCCGGTTGGGGCTCACCTTGCCATGCTCTAGAGCTAAAGGGAATCTCAACGTGAGTCCTTGCCTCGAGGTAAGGCCCTGAGTAGCCCTGCAGAAAGGGAGGCATGCAGCTCTTTCCATGAGCTCTTAGTGGAGGTTCCGCTTTATGTTAAAGGAAGCACCCTTTTCAGGACTCCTAGGCCCTTCGGGTGAGCATCATTTTTGTTCCAAGATCACTGACGCCCTCCACACCCCTGTGGGCCTGCTGAGCAGCATTGATTCCCATACGACCCTCGGAGGCCCTCTGTGTCTGCCGAGTCTCTGGCAACACACTGTACGTTACTTCAGTAGAGCTATATTTCCAGAGCAGTCGAACAGCACCAGAACCACATTTCTAGGCAGTCCAACATGTCCTGCAAGTTTTCGAGATTGCCCTCGTCTGAGCTGCCCTGAGAACACACTCTTCTTAGAATTTATCGAGGACCTCTTTCCTGAAGTCACTCTATTCAAGGAGAAATACAGCATCCTAACATGCTGTGTCGCTCACAGTGCAAGCAACGGGAGAACTTGCCTCGAGGGAAGGCCCTGAAATGCTATGCAGAAGCGGAGGTGTGTAGCCGTTTCCATGAGGCCGTAGTCGCCGCTCTGCAGCATTTTAACGCCAGTACGCTTTTCAGGACTCCTAGGTGCCTCGCCTGGAAACCCTATTCCCTGCAAGAACAGCAAGTACCCTCAGGCTCCCCTGGCCCTTCTAAGCAATATCCAGGCCCGTAGCTTTCCGACTCACAGTGTGTATGCCGAGTGTAGGGCAACACAGTGCACTCTTATTGGGACATCTTGAGTAAGCCAGCACTCATACAGGTTCACGAGCACCGTTCTAGCAAGTTCCTACATGCCGTGGAAGTCGCACTCATTCCCTGGTCTGAGCTGCACAGAGAAAAACACTAGGCTTCTCCTTCCATCCAGGACCTCCTACCTGAAGTCACCCTGCCTCCAGGAAGAAGACGACTTGCCTTCCTATTGCAACTAAAGCACAGTTTTTCCTGAAGCACTGCAGACTTTTGAAGAGGCACGGGCCCAGAGGCCTAGCTTGGGCTTTCCTTGGTGAGGCCGTTCACTAGATGCAGAACACCCTGCCTCGAGAAGTTGATTAAGGGAGGAAAACAGTGTGTACTCTGTGTCTCATTTGACTTGTTAAAAACCACAGAGATGTATGCTGCCTGTGCCCATGGAAATGGGGGCATGATGGTACTAGCCTTGCTTTCCGTTTGGAAAGCTCCATTCTTGCCGCCGGGAAGCTCCCTGAAATTCTCTGCTGTTGACAGGCCTCTGGTCCCTCTACATTGGTGTGGGAAGAAAATGAGTTTTCTCTGGCTACACACGGAGCTTCTTTGGCCGGGGTGGGGCTCACCTTGCCATGCTCTAGAGCTAAAGGGAATCTCAACGTGAGTCCTTGCCTCGAGGTAAGGCCCTGAGTAGCCCTGCAGAAAGGGAGGCATTCAGCTCTTTCCGTTAGTTCTTAGTCGCTGTTCTCCTTTACTTTAAAGGAAGTACCCTTTTCAGGACTCCTAGGCCTCTCGGGTGAGCATCATTTTTGTTCCAAGATCCCTGAGTATCTCCACACCCCTGTAGGCCTGCTGAGCAACAACGAGGCCCATTGGTCCCTCGGAGTTCCTCTGTGTCTGCTGAGTCATGGGCAACACACTGCACTCTTTCTTGTCATATCTTGATTCACAGCACTCGCACAAGTTCACGAGCACCGTTCTAGCAAGTTCCAACATGCCGTGGAAGTCGAACTCATTCTTTAGACTGAGCTGCCCAGAGGGAAAACACTAGGCTTCTTCTTCCATCTAAGACCTCTTACCTGAAGTTACACTGCCATCAGGAGAAACACTGCTTGCATTCTTATTGCAACTAAAGCAGAGTTTTTCCTGTAGCACTGCAGGCTTTTGAAGAGGCACGGGCCCATGGGCCTAGCTAGGGCCTTCCTTGGTGAGGCCGTTCACAAGACGCAGAACACCCTGCCTCGAGAAGTTGATTCAGGGAAGCAACCAGTGTGTACCCTGTGGTTCTTTTGACTTGTTAGAAACCACAGAGATGTATGCCGCCTGTGCCCATGGTAATGGGGGCATGATGGTACTAGCCTTGCTTTCCATTTGGAAAGCCCCATTCTTGCTGCCGTGAAGCTCCCTGAAATTCTCTGCTGTTAACAGCTCTCTGGCCACTGTAGGCATGGGTGTGGGAAGAAAATGAGATTTCTCTGGCTACACACGGAGCTTCATTGGCCCGGTTGGGGCTCACCTTGCCATGCTCTAGAGCTAAAGGGAATCTCGACGTGAGTCCTTGCCTCGAGGTAAGGCCCTGAGTAGCCCTGCAGAAAGGGAGGCATGCAGCTCTTTCCATGAGCTCTTAGTGGAGGTTCCGCTTTATGTTAAAGGAAGCACCCTTTTCAGGACTCCTAGGCCCTTCGGGTGAGCATCATTTTTGTTCCAAGATCACTGACGCCCTCCACACCCCTGTGGGCCTGCTGAGCAGCATTGATTCCCATACGACCCTCGGAGGCCCTCTGTGTCTGCCGAGTCTCTGGCAACACACTGTACGTTACTTCAGTAGAGCTATATTTCCAGAGCACTCGAACAGCACCAGAACCACATTTCTAGGCAGTCCAACATGTCCTGCAAGTTTTCGAGATTGCCCTCGTCTGAGCTGCCCTGAGAACACACTCTTCTTAGAATTTATCGAGGACCTCTTTCCTGAAGTCACTCTATTCAAGGAGAAATACAGCATCCTAACATGCTGTGTCGCTCACAGTGCAAGCAACGGGAGAACTTGCCTCGAGGTAAGGCCCTGAAATGCTATGCAGAAGCGGAGGTGTGTAGCCGTTTCCATGAGGCCGTAGTCGCCGCTCTGCAGCATTTTAACGCCAGTACGCTTTTCAGGACTCCTAGGTGCCTCGCCTGGAAACCCTATTCCCTGCAAGAACAGCAAGTACCCTCAGGCTCCCCTGGCCCTTCTAAGCAATATCCAGGCCCGTAGCTTTGCGACTCACAGTGTGTATGCCGAGTGTAGGGCAACACAGTGCACTCTTATTGGGACATCTTGAGTAAGCCAGCACTCATACAGGTTCACGAGCACCGTTCTAGCAAGTTCCTACATGCCGTGGAAGTCGCACTCATTCCCTGGTCTGAGCTGCACAGAGAAAAACACTAGGCTTCTCCTTCCATCCAGGACCTCCTACCTGAAGTCACCCTGCCTCCAGGAAGAAGACGACTTGCCTTCCTATTGCAACTAAAGCACAGTTTTTCCTGAAGCACTGCAGACTTTTGAAGAGGCACGGGCCCAGAGGCCTAGCTTGGGCTTTCCTTGGTGAGGCCGTTCACTAGATGCAGAACACCCTGCCTCGAGAAGTTGATTAAGGGAGGAAAACAGTGTGTACTCTGTGTCTCATTTGACTTGTTAAAAACCACAGAGATGTATGCTGCCTGTGCCCATGGAAATGGGGGCATGATGGTACTAGCCTTGCTTTCCATTTGGAAAGCTCCATTCTTGCCGCCGTGAAGCTCCCTGAAATTCTCTGCTGTTGACAGGCCTCTGGTCCCTCTACATTGGTGTGGGAAGAAAATGAGTTTTCTCTGGCTACACACGGAGCTTCTTTGGCCGGGGTGGGGCTCACCTTGCCATGCTCTAGAGCTAAAGGGAATCTGAACGTGAGTCCTTGCCTCGAGGTAAGGCCCTGAGTAGCCCTGCAGAAAGGGAGGCATTCAGCTCTTTCCGTTAGTTCTTAGTCGCTGTTCTCCTTTACTTTAAAGGAAGTACCCTTTTCAGGACTCCTAGGCCTCTCGGGTGAGCATCATTTTTGTTCCAAGATCCCTGAGTATCTCCACACCCCTGTAGGCCTGCTGAGCAACAACGAGGCCCATTGGTCCCTCGGAGTTCCTCTGTGTCTGCTGAGTCATGGGCAACACACTGCACTCTTTCTTGTCATATCTTGATTCACAGCACTCGCACAAGTTCACGAGCACCGTTCTAGCAAGTTCCAACATGCCGTGGAAGTCGAACTCATTCTTTAGACTGAGCTGCCCAGAGGGAAAACACTAGGCTTCTTCTTCCATCTAAGACCTCTTACCTGAAGTTACACTGCCATCAGGAGAAACACTGCTTGCATTCTTATTGCAACTAAAGCAGAGTTTTTCCTGTAGCACTGCAGGCTTTTGAAGAGGCACGGGCCCATGGGCCTAGCTAGGGCCTTCCTTGGTGAGGCCGTTCACAAGACGCAGAACACCCTGCCTCGAGAAGTTGATTCAGGGAAGCAACCAGTGTGTACCCTGTGGTTCTTTTGACTTGTTAGAAACCACAGAGATGTATGCCGCCTGTGCCCATGGTAATGGGGGCATGATGGTACTAGCCTTGCTTTCCATTTGGAAAGCCCCATTCTTGCTGCCGTGAAGCTCCCTGAAATTCTCTGCTGTTAACAGCTCTCTGGCCACTGTAGGCATGGGTGTGGGAAGAAAATGAGATTTCTCTGGCTACACACGGAGCTTCATTGGCCCGGTTGGGGCTCACCTTGCCATGCTCTAGAGCTAAAGGGAATCTCGACGTGAGTCCTTGCCTCGAGGTAAGGCCCTGAGTAGCCCTGCAGAAAGGGAGGCATGCAGCTCTTTCCATGAGCTCTTAGTGGAGGTTCCGCTTTATGTTAAAGGAAGCACCCTTTTCAGGACTCCTAGGCCCTTCGGGTGAGCATCATTTTTGTTCCAAGATCACTGACGCCCTCCACACCCCTGTGGGCCTGCTGAGCAGCATTGATTCCCATACGACCCTCGGAGGCCCTCTGTGTCTGCCGAGTCTCTGGCAACACACTGTACGTTACTTCAGTAGAGCTATATTTCCAGAGCACTGGAACAGCACCAGAACCACATTTCTAGGCAGTCCAACATGTCCTGCAAGTTTTCGAGATTGCCCTCGTCTGAGCTGCCCTGAGAACACACTCTTCTTAGAATTTATCGAGGACCTCTTTCCTGAAGTCACTCTATTCAAGGAGAAATACAGCATCCTAACATGCTGTGTCGCTCACAGTGCAAGCAACGGGAGAACTTGCCTCGAGGTAAGGCCCTGAAATGCTATGCAGAAGCGGAGGTGTGTAGCCGTTTCCATGAGGCCGTAGTCGCCGCTCTGCAGCATTTTAACGCCAGTACGCTTTTCAGGACTCCTAGGTGCCTCGCCTGGAAACCCTATTCCCTGCAAGAACAGCAAGTACCCTCAGGCTCCCCTGGCCCTTCTAAGCAATATCCAGGCCCGTTGCTTTCCGACTCACAGTGTGTATGCCGAGTGTAGGGCAACACAGTGCTCTCTTATTGGGACATCTTGAGTAAGCCAGCACTCATACAGGTTCACGAGCACCGTTCTAGCAAGTTCCTACATGCCGTGGAAGTCGCACTCATTCCCTGGTCTGAGCTGCACAGAGAAAAACACTAGGCTTCTCCTTCCATCCAGGACCTCCTACCTGAAGTCACCCTGCCTCCAGGAAGAAGACGACTTGCCTTCCTATTGCAACTAAAGCACAGTTTTTCCTGAAGCACTGCAGACTTTTGAAGAGGCACGGGCCCAGAGGCCTAGCTTGGGCTTTCCTTGGTGAGGCCGTTCACTAGATGCAGAACACCCTGCCTCGAGAAGTTGATTAAGGGAGGAAAACAGTGTGTACTCTGTGTCTCATTGGACTTGTTAAAAACCACAGAGATGTATGCTGCCTGTGCCCATGGAAATGGGGGCATGATGGTACTAGCCTTGCTTTCCGTTTGGAAAGCTCCATTCTTGCCGCCGGGAAGCTCCCTGAAATTCTCTGCTGTTGACAGGCCTCTGGTCCCTCTACATTGGTGTGGGAAGAAAATGAGTTTTCTCTGGCTACACACGGAGCTTCTTTGGCCGGGGTGGGGCTCACCTTGCCATGCTCTAGAGCTAAAGGGAATCTCAACGTGAGTCCTTGCCTCGAGGTAAGGCCCTGAGTAGCCCTGCAGAAAGGGAGGCATTCAGCTCTTTCCGTTAGTTCTTAGTCGCTGTTCTCCTTTACTTTAAAGGAAGTACCCTTTTCAGGACTCCTAGGCCTCTCGGGTGAGCATCATTTTTGTTCCAAGATCCCTGAGTATCTCCACACCCCTGTAGGCCTGCTGAGCAACAACGAGGCCCATTGGTCCCTCGGAGTTCCTCTGTGTCTGCTGAGTCATGGGCAACACACTGCACTCTTTCTTGTCATATCTTGATTCACAGCACTCGCACAAGTTCACGAGCACCGTTCTAGCAAGTTCCAACATGCCGTGGAAGTCGAACTCATTCTTTAGACTGAGCTGCCCAGAGGGAAAACACTAGGCTTCTTCTTCCATCTAAGACCTCTTACCTGAAGTTACACTGCCATCAGGAGAAACACTGCTTGCATTCTTATTGCAACTAAAGCAGAGTTTTTCCTGTAGCACTGCAGGCTTTTGAAGAGGCACGGGCCCATGGGCCTAGCTAGGGCCTTCCTTGGTGAGGCCGTTCACAAGACGCAGAACACCCTGCCTCGAGAAGTTGATTCAGGGAAGCAACCAGTGTGTACCCTGTGGTTCTTTTGACTTGTTAGAAACCACAGAGATGTATGCCGCCTGTGCCCATGGTAATGGGGGCATGATGGTACTAGCCTTGCTTTCCATTTGGAAAGCCCCATTCTTGCTGCCGTGAAGCTCCCTGAAATTCTCTGCTGTTAACAGCTCTCTGGCCACTGTAGGCATGGGTGTGGGAAGAAAATGAGATTTCTCTGGCTACACACGGAGCTTCATTGGCCCGGTTGGGGCTCACCTTGCCATGCTCTAGAGCTAAAGGGAATCTCGACGTGAGTCCTTGCCTCGAGGTAAGGCCCTGAGTAGCCCTGCAGAAAGGGAGGCATGCAGCTCTTTCCATGAGCTCTTAGTGGAGGTTCCGCTTTATGTTAAAGGAAGCACCCTTTTCAGGACTCCTAGGCCCTTCGGGTGAGCATCATTTTTGTTCCAAGATCACTGACGCCCTCCACACCCCTGTGGGCCTGCTGAGCAGCATTGATTCCCATACGACCCTCGGAGGCCCTCTGTGTCTGCCGAGTCTCTGGCAACACACTGTACGTTACTTCAGTAGAGCTATATTTCCAGAGCAGTCGAACAGCACCAGAACCACATTTCTAGGCAGTCCAACATGTCCTGCAAGTTTTCGAGATTGCCCTCGTCTGAGCTGCCCTGAGAACACACTCTTCTTAGAATTTATCGAGGACCTCTTTCCTGAAGTCACTCTATTCAAGGAGAAATACAGCATCCTAACATGCTGTGTCGCTCACAGTGCAAGCAACGGGAGAACTTGCCTCGAGGGAAGGCCCTGAAATGCTATGCAGAAGCGGAGGTGTGTAGCCGTTTCCATGAGGCCGTAGTCGCCGCTCTGCAGCATTTTAACGCCAGTACGCTTTTCAGGACTCCTAGGTGCCTCGCCTGGAAACCCTATTCCCTGCAAGAACAGCAAGTACCCTCAGGCTCCCCTGGCCCTTCTAAGCAATATCCAGGCCCGTAGCTTTCCGACTCACAGTGTGTATGCCGAGTGTAGGGCAACACAGTGCACTCTTATTGGGACATCTTGAGTAAGCCAGCACTCATACAGGTTCACGAGCACCGTTCTAGCAAGTTCCTACATGCCGTGGAAGTCGCACTCATTCCCTGGTCTGAGCTGCACAGAGAAAAACACTAGGCTTCTCCTTCCATCCAGGACCTCCTACCTGAAGTCACCCTGCCTCCAGGAAGAAGACGACTTGCCTTCCTATTGCAACTAAAGCACAGTTTTTCCTGAAGCACTGCAGACTTTTGAAGAGGCACGGGCCCAGAGGCCTAGCTTGGGCTTTCCTTGGTGAGGCCGTTCACTAGATGCAGAACACCCTGCCTCGAGAAGTTGATTAAGGGAGGAAAACAGTGTGTACTCTGTGTCTCATTTGACTTGTTAAAAACCACAGAGATGTATGCTGCCTGTGCCCATGGAAATGGGGGCATGATGGTACTAGCCTTGCTTTCCGTTTGGAAAGCTCCATTCTTGCCGCCGGGAAGCTCCCTGAAATTCTCTGCTGTTGACAGGCCTCTGGTCCCTCTACATTGGTGTGGGAAGAAAATGAGTTTTCTCTGGCTACACACGGAGCTTCTTTGGCCGGGGTGGGGCTCACCTTGCCATGCTCTAGAGCTAAAGGGAATCTCAACGTGAGTCCTTGCCTCGAGGTAAGGCCCTGAGTAGCCCTGCAGAAAGGGAGGCATTCAGCTCTTTCCGTTAGTTCTTAGTCGCTGTTCTCCTTTACTTTAAAGGAAGTACCCTTTTCAGGACTCCTAGGCCTCTCGGGTGAGCATCATTTTTGTTCCAAGATCCCTGAGTATCTCCACACCCCTGTAGGCCTGCTGAGCAACAACGAGGCCCATTGGTCCCTCGGAGTTCCTCTGTGTCTGCTGAGTCATGGGCAACACACTGCACTCTTTCTTGTCATATCTTGATTCACAGCACTCGCACAAGTTCACGAGCACCGTTCTAGCAAGTTCCAACATGCCGTGGAAGTCGAACTCATTCTTTAGACTGAGCTGCCCAGAGGGAAAACACTAGGCTTCTTCTTCCATCTAAGACCTCTTACCTGAAGTTACACTGCCATCAGGAGAAACACTGCTTGCATTCTTATTGCAACTAAAGCAGAGTTTTTCCTGTAGCACTGCAGGCTTTTGAAGAGGCACGGGCCCATGGGCCTAGCTAGGGCCTTCCTTGGTGAGGCCGTTCACAAGACGCAGAACACCCTGCCTCGAGAAGTTGATTCAGGGAAGCAACCAGTGTGTACCCTGTGGTTCTTTTGACTTGTTAGAAACCACAGAGATGTATGCCGCCTGTGCCCATGGTAATGGGGGCATGATGGTACTAGCCTTGCTTTCCATTTGGAAAGCCCCATTCTTGCTGCCGTGAAGCTCCCTGAAATTCTCTGCTGTTAACAGCTCTCTGGCCACTGTAGGCATGGGTGTGGGAAGAAAATGAGATTTCTCTGGCTACACACGGAGCTTCATTGGCCCGGTTGGGGCTCACCTTGCCATGCTCTAGAGCTAAAGGGAATCTCGACGTGAGTCCTTGCCTCGAGGTAAGGCCCTGAGTAGCCCTGCAGAAAGGGAGGCATGCAGCTCTTTCCATGAGCTCTTAGTGGAGGTTCCGCTTTATGTTAAAGGAAGCACCCTTTTCAGGACTCCTAGGCCCTTCGGGTGAGCATCATTTTTGTTCCAAGATCACTGACGCCCTCCACACCCCTGTGGGCCTGCTGAGCAGCATTGATTCCCATACGACCCTCGGAGGCCCTCTGTGTCTGCCGAGTCTCTGGCAACACACTGTACGTTACTTCAGTAGAGCTATATTTCCAGAGCAGTCGAACAGCACCAGAACCACATTTCTAGGCAGTCCAACATGTCCTGCAAGTTTTCGAGATTGCCCTCGTCTGAGCTGCCCTGAGAACACACTCTTCTTAGAATTTATCGAGGACCTCTTTCCTGAAGTCACTCTATTCAAGGAGAAATACAGCATCCTAACATGCTGTGTCGCTCACAGTGCAAGCAACGGGAGAACTTGCCTCGAGGTAAGGCCCTGAAATGCTATGCAGAAGCGGAGGTGTGTAGCCGTTTCCATGAGGCCGTAGTCGCCGCTCTGCAGCATTTTAACGCCAGTACGCTTTTCAGGACTCCTAGGTGCCTCGCCTGGAAACCCTATTCCCTGCAAGAACAGCAAGTACCCTCAGGCTCCCCTGGCCCTTCTAAGCAATATCCAGGCCCGTAGCTTTCCGACTCACAGTGTGTATGCCGAGTGTAGGGCAACACAGTGCACTCTTATTGGGACATCTTGAGTAAGCCAGCACTCATACAGGTTCACGAGCACCGTTCTAGCAAGTTCCTACATGCCGTGGAAGTCGCACTCATTCCCTGGTCTGAGCTGCACAGAGAAAAACACTAGGCTTCTCCTTCCATCCAGGACCTCCTACCTGAAGTCACCCTGCCTCCAGGAAGAAGACGACTTGCCTTCCTATTGCAACTAAAGCACAGTTTTTCCTGAAGCACTGCAGACTTTTGAAGAGGCACGGGCCCAGAGGCCTAGCTTGGGCTTTCCTTGGTGAGGCCGTTCACTAGATGCAGAACACCCTGCCTCGAGAAGTTGATTAAGGGAGGAAAACAGTGTGTACTCTGTGTCTCATTTGACTTGTTAAAAACCACAGAGATGTATGCTGCCTGTGCCCATGGAAATGGGGGCATGATGGTACTAGCCTTGCTTTCCGTTTGGAAAGCTCCATTCTTGCCGCCGTGAAGCTCCCTGAAATTCTCTGCTGTTGACAGGCCTCTGGTCCCTCTACATTGGTGTGGGAAGAAAATGAGTTTTCTCTGGCTACACACGGAGCTTCTTTGGCCGGGGTGGGGCTCACCTTGCCATGCTCTAGAGCTAAAGGGAATCTCAACGTGAGTCCTTGCCTCGAGGTAAGGCCCTGAGTAGCCCTGCAGAAAGGGAGGCATTCAGCTCTTTCCGTTAGTTCTTAGTCGCTGTTCTCCTTTACTTTAAAGGAAGTACCCTTTTCAGGACTCCTAGGCCTCTCGGGTGAGCATCATTTTTGTTCCAAGATCCCTGAGTATCTCCACACCCCTGTAGGCCTGCTGAGCAACAACGAGGCCCATTGGTCCCTCGGAGTTCCTCTGTGTCTGCTGAGTCATGGGCAACACACTGCACTCTTTCTTGTCATATCTTGATTCACAGCACTCGCACAAGTTCACGAGCACCGTTCTAGCAAGTTCCAACATGCCGTGGAAGTCGAACTCATTCTTTAGACTGAGCTGCCCAGAGGGAAAACACTAGGCTTCTTCTTCCATCTAAGACCTCTTACCTGAAGTTACACTGCCATCAGGAGAAACACTGCTTGCATTCTTATTGCAACTAAAGCAGAGTTTTTCCTGTAGCACTGCAGGCTTTTGAAGAGGCACGGGCCCATGGGCCTAGCTAGGGCCTTCCTTGGTGAGGCCGTTCACAAGACGCAGAACACCCTGCCTCGAGAAGTTGATTCAGGGAAGCAACCAGTGTGTACCCTGTGGTTCTTTTGACTTGTTAGAAACCACAGAGATGTATGCCGCCTGTGCCCATGGTAATGGGGGCATGATGGTACTAGCCTTGCTTTCCATTTGGAAAGCCCCATTCTTGCTGCCGTGAAGCTCCCTGAAATTCTCTGCTGTTAACAGCTCTCTGGCCACTGTAGGCATGGGTGTGGGAAGAAAATGAGATTTCTCTGGCTACACACGGAGCTTCATTGGCCCGGTTGGGGCTCACCTTGCCATGCTCTAGAGCTAAAGGGAATCTCGACGTGAGTCCTTGCCTCGAGGTAAGGCCCTGAGTAGCCCTGCAGAAAGGGAGGCATGCAGCTCTTTCCATGAGCTCTTAGTGGAGGTTCCGCTTTATGTTAAAGGAAGCACCCTTTTCAGGACTCCTAGGCCCTTCGGGTGAGCATCATTTTTGTTCCAAGATCACTGACGCCCTCCACACCCCTGTGGGCCTGCTGAGCAGCATTGATTCCCATACGACCCTCGGAGGCCCTCTGTGTCTGCCGAGTCTCTGGCAACACACTGTACGTTACTTCAGTAGAGCTATATTTCCAGAGCACTCGAACAGCACCAGAACCACATTTCTAGGCAGTCCAACATGTCCTGCAAGTTTTCGAGATTGCCCTCGTCTGAGCTGCCCTGAGAACACACTCTTCTTAGAATTTATCGAGGACCTCTTTCCTGAAGTCACTCTATTCAAGGAGAAATACAGCATCCTAACATGCTGTGTCGCTCACAGTGCAAGCAACGGGAGAACTTGCCTCGAGGTAAGGCCCTGAAATGCTATGCAGAAGCGGAGGTGTGTAGCCGTTTCCATGAGGCCGTAGTCGCCGCTCTGCAGCATTTTAACGCCAGTACGCTTTTCAGGACTCCTAGGTGCCTCGCCTGGAAACCCTATTCCCTGCAAGAACAGCAAGTACCCTCAGGCTCCCCTGGCCCTTCTAAGCAATATCCAGGCCCGTTGCTTTCCGACTCACAGTGTGTATGCCGAGTGTAGGGCAACACAGTGCTCTCTTATTGGGACATCTTGAGTAAGCCAGCACTCATACAGGTTCACGAGCACCGTTCTAGCAAGTTCCTACATGCCGTGGAAGTCGCACTCATTCCCTGGTCTGAGCTGCACAGAGAAAAACACTAGGCTTCTCCTTCCATCCAGGACCTCCTACCTGAAGTCACCCTGCCTCCAGGAAGAAGACGACTTGCCTTCCTATTGCAACTAAAGCACAGTTTTTCCTGAAGCACTGCAGACTTTTGAAGAGGCACGGGCCCAGAGGCCTAGCTTGGGCTTTCCTTGGTGAGGCCGTTCACTAGATGCAGAACACCCTGCCTCGAGAAGTTGATTAAGGGAGGAAAACAGTGTGTACTCTGTGTCTCATTGGACTTGTTAAAAACCACAGAGATGTATGCTGCCTGTGCCCATGGAAATGGGGGCATGATGGTACTAGCCTTGCTTTCCGTTTGGAAAGCTCCATTCTTGCCGCCGTGAAGCTCCCTGAAATTCTCTGCTGTTGACAGGCCTCTGGTCCCTCTACATTGGTGTGGGAAGAAAATGAGTTTTCTCTGGCTACACACGGAGCTTCTTTGGCCGGGGTGGGGCTCACCTTGCCATGCTCTAGAGCTAAAGGGAATCTCAACGTGAGTCCTTGCCTCGAGGTAAGGCCCTGAGTAGCCCTGCAGAAAGGGAGGCATTCAGCTCTTTCCGTTAGTTCTTAGTCGCTGTTCTCCTTTACTTTAAAGGAAGTACCCTTTTCAGGACTCCTAGGCCTCTCGGGTGAGCATCATTTTTGTTCCAAGATCCCTGAGTATCTCCACACCCCTGTAGGCCTGCTGAGCAACAACGAGGCCCATTGGTCCCTCGGAGTTCCTCTGTGTCTGCTGAGTCATGGGCAACACACTGCACTCTTTCTTGTCATATCTTGATTCACAGCACTCGCACAAGTTCACGAGCACCGTTCTAGCAAGTTCCAACATGCCGTGGAAGTCGAACTCATTCTTTAGACTGAGCTGCCCAGAGGGAAAACACTAGGCTTCTTCTTCCATCTAAGACCTCTTACCTGAAGTTACACTGCCATCAGGAGAAACACTGCTTGCATTCTTATTGCAACTAAAGCAGAGTTTTTCCTGTAGCACTGCAGGCTTTTGAAGAGGCACGGGCCCATGGGCCTAGCTAGGGCCTTCCTTGGTGAGGCCGTTCACAAGACGCAGAACACCCTGCCTCGAGAAGTTGATTCAGGGAAGCAACCAGTGTGTACCCTGTGGTTCTTTTGACTTGTTAGAAACCACAGAGATGTATGCCGCCTGTGCCCATGGTAATGGGGGCATGATGGTACTAGCCTTGCTTTCCATTTGGAAAGCCCCATTCTTGCTGCCGTGAAGCTCCCTGAAATTCTCTGCTGTTAACAGCTCTCTGGCCACTGTAGGCATGGGTGTGGGAAGAAAATGAGATTTCTCTGGCTACACACGGAGCTTCATTGGCCCGGTTGGGGCTCACCTTGCCATGCTCTAGAGCTAAAGGGAATCTCGACGTGAGTCCTTGCCTCGAGGTAAGGCCCTGAGTAGCCCTGCAGAAAGGGAGGCATGCAGCTCTTTCCATGAGCTCTTAGTGGAGGTTCCGCTTTATGTTAAAGGAAGCACCCTTTTCAGGACTCCTAGGCCCTTCGGGTGAGCATCATTTTTGTTCCAAGATCACTGACGCCCTCCACACCCCTGTGGGCCTGCTGAGCAGCATTGATTCCCATACGACCCTCGGAGGCCCTCTGTGTCTGCCGAGTCTCTGGCAACACACTGTACGTTACTTCAGTAGAGCTATATTTCCAGAGCAGTCGAACAGCACCAGAACCACATTTCTAGGCAGTCCAACATGTCCTGCAAGTTTTCGAGATTGCCCTCGTCTGAGCTGCCCTGAGAACACACTCTTCTTAGAATTTATCGAGGACCTCTTTCCTGAAGTCACTCTATTCAAGGAGAAATACAGCATCCTAACATGCTGTGTCGCTCACAGTGCAAGCAACGGGAGAACTTGCCTCGAGGGAAGGCCCTGAAATGCTATGCAGAAGCGGAGGTGTGTAGCCGTTTCCATGAGGCCGTAGTCGCCGCTCTGCAGCATTTTAACGCCAGTACGCTTTTCAGGACTCCTAGGTGCCTCGCCTGGAAACCCTATTCCCTGCAAGAACAGCAAGTACCCTCAGGCTCCCCTGGCCCTTCTAAGCAATATCCAGGCCCGTTGCTTTCCGACTCACAGTGTGTATGCCGAGTGTAGGGCAACACAGTGCACTCTTATTGGGACATCTTGAGTAAGCCAGCACTCATACAGGTTCACGAGCACCGTTCTAGCAAGTTCCTACATGCCGTGGAAGTCGCACTCATTCCCTGGTCTGAGCTGCACAGAGAAAAACACTAGGCTTCTCCTTCCATCCAGGACCTCCTACCTGAAGTCACCCTGCCTCCAGGAAGAAGACGACTTGCCTTCCTATTGCAACTAAAGCACAGTTTTTCCTGAAGCACTGCAGACTTTTGAAGAGGCACGGGCCCAGAGGCCTAGCTTGGGCTTTCCTTGGTGAGGCCGTTCACTAGATGCAGAACACCCTGCCTCGAGAAGTTGATTAAGGGAGGAAAACAGTGTGTACTCTGTGTCTCATTGGACTTGTTAAAAACCACAGAGATGTATGCTGCCTGTGCCCATGGAAATGGGGGCATGATGGTACTAGCCTTGCTTTCCGTTTGGAAAGCTCCATTCTTGCCGCCGTGAAGCTCCCTGAAATTCTCTGCTGTTGACAGGCCTCTGGTCCCTCTACATTGGTGTGGGAAGAAAATGAGTTTTCTCTGGCTACACACGGAGCTTCTTTGGCCGGGGTGGGGCTCACCTTGCCATGCTCTAGAGCTAAAGGGAATCTCAACGTGAGTCCTTGCCTCGAGGTAAGGCCCTGAGTAGCCCTGCAGAAAGGGAGGCATTCAGCTCTTTCCGTTAGTTCTTAGTCGCTGTTCTCCTTTACTTTAAAGGAAGTACCCTTTTCAGGACTCCTAGGCCTCTCGGGTGAGCATCATTTTTGTTCCAAGATCCCTGAGTATCTCCACACCCCTGTAGGCCTGCTGAGCAACAACGAGGCCCATTGGTCCCTCGGAGTTCCTCTGTGTCTGCTGAGTCATGGGCAACACACTGCACTCTTTCTTGTCATATCTTGATTCACAGCACTCGCACAAGTTCACGAGCACCGTTCTAGCAAGTTCCAACATGCCGTGGAAGTCGAACTCATTCTTTAGACTGAGCTGCCCAGAGGGAAAACACTAGGCTTCTTCTTCCATCTAAGACCTCTTACCTGAAGTTACACTGCCATCAGGAGAAACACTGCTTGCATTCTTATTGCAACTAAAGCAGAGTTTTTCCTGTAGCACTGCAGGCTTTTGAAGAGGCACGGGCCCATGGGCCTAGCTAGGGCCTTCCTTGGTGAGGCCGTTCACAAGACGCAGAACACCCTGCCTCGAGAAGTTGATTCAGGGAAGCAACCAGTGTGTACCCTGTGGTTCTTTTGACTTGTTAGAAACCACAGAGATGTATGCCGCCTGTGCCCATGGTAATGGGGGCATGATGGTACTAGCCTTGCTTTCCATTTGGAAAGCCCCATTCTTGCTGCCGTGAAGCTCCCTGAAATTCTCTGCTGTTAACAGCTCTCTGGCCACTGTAGGCATGGGTGTGGGAAGAAAATGAGATTTCTCTGGCTACACACGGAGCTTCATTGGCCCGGTTGGGGCTCACCTTGCCATGCTCTAGAGCTAAAGGGAATCTCGACGTGAGTCCTTGCCTCGAGGTAAGGCCCTGAGTAGCCCTGCAGAAAGGGAGGCATGCAGCTCTTTCCATGAGCTCTTAGTGGAGGTTCCGCTTTATGTTAAAGGAAGCACCCTTTTCAGGACTCCTAGGCCCTTCGGGTGAGCATCATTTTTGTTCCAAGATCACTGACGCCCTCCACACCCCTGTGGGCCTGCTGAGCAGCATTGATTCCCATACGACCCTCGGAGGCCCTCTGTGTCTGCCGAGTCTCTGGCAACACACTGTACGTTACTTCAGTAGAGCTATATTTCCAGAGCAGTCGAACAGCACCAGAACCACATTTCTAGGCAGTCCAACATGTCCTGCAAGTTTTCGAGATTGCCCTCGTCTGAGCTGCCCTGAGAACACACTCTTCTTAGAATTTATCGAGGACCTCTTTCCTGAAGTCACTCTATTCAAGGAGAAATACAGCATCCTAACATGCTGTGTCGCTCACAGTGCAAGCAACGGGAGAACTTGCCTCGAGGTAAGGCCCTGAAATGCTATGCAGAAGCGGAGGTGTGTAGCCGTTTCCATGAGGCCGTAGTCGCCGCTCTGCAGCATTTTAACGCCAGTACGCTTTTCAGGACTCCTAGGTGCCTCGCCTGGAAACCCTATTCCCTGCAAGAACAGCAAGTACCCTCAGGCTCCCCTGGCCCTTCTAAGCAATATCCAGGCCCGTAGCTTTCCGACTCACAGTGTGTATGCCGAGTGTAGGGCAACACAGTGCTCTCTTATTGGGACATCTTGAGTAAGCCAGCACTCATACAGGTTCACGAGCACCGTTCTAGCAAGTTCCTACATGCCGTGGAAGTCGCACTCATTCCCTGGTCTGAGCTGCACAGAGAAAAACACTAGGCTTCTCCTTCCATCCAGGACCTCCTACCTGAAGTCACCCTGCCTCCAGGAAGAAGACGACTTGCCTTCCTATTGCAACTAAAGCACAGTTTTTCCTGAAGCACTGCAGACTTTTGAAGAGGCACGGGCCCAGAGGCCTAGCTTGGGCTTTCCTTGGTGAGGCCGTTCACTAGATGCAGAACACCCTGCCTCGAGAAGTTGATTAAGGGAGGAAAACAGTGTGTACTCTGTGTCTCATTTGACTTGTTAAAAACCACAGAGATGTATGCTGCCTGTGCCCATGGAAATGGGGGCATGATGGTACTAGCCTTGCTTTCCGTTTGGAAAGCTCCATTCTTGCCGCCGTGAAGCTCCCTGAAATTCTCTGCTGTTGACAGGCCTCTGGTCCCTCTACATTGGTGTGGGAAGAAAATGAGTTTTCTCTGGCTACACACGGAGCTTCTTTGGCCGGGGTGGGGCTCACCTTGCCATGCTCTAGAGCTAAAGGGAATCTCAACGTGAGTCCTTGCCTCGAGGTAAGGCCCTGAGTAGCCCTGCAGAAAGGGAGGCATTCAGCTCTTTCCGTTAGTTCTTAGTCGCTGTTCTCCTTTACTTTAAAGGAAGTACCCTTTTCAGGACTCCTAGGCCTCTCGGGTGAGCATCATTTTTGTTCCAAGATCCCTGAGTATCTCCACACCCCTGTAGGCCTGCTGAGCAACAACGAGGCCCATTGGTCCCTCGGAGTTCCTCTGTGTCTGCTGAGTCATGGGCAACACACTGCACTCTTTCTTGTCATATCTTGATTCACAGCACTCGCACAAGTTCACGAGCACCGTTCTAGCAAGTTCCAACATGCCGTGGAAGTCGAACTCATTCTTTAGACTGAGCTGCCCAGAGGGAAAACACTAGGCTTCTTCTTCCATCTAAGACCTCTTACCTGAAGTTACACTGCCATCAGGAGAAACACTGCTTGCATTCTTATTGCAACTAAAGCAGAGTTTTTCCTGTAGCACTGCAGGCTTTTGAAGAGGCACGGGCCCATGGGCCTAGCTAGGGCCTTCCTTGGTGAGGCCGTTCACAAGACGCAGAACACCCTGCCTCGAGAAGTTGATTCAGGGAAGCAACCAGTGTGTACCCTGTGGTTCTTTTGACTTGTTAGAAACCACAGAGATGTATGCCGCCTGTGCCCATGGTAATGGGGGCATGATGGTACTAGCCTTGCTTTCCATTTGGAAAGCCCCATTCTTGCTGCCGTGAAGCTCCCTGAAATTCTCTGCTGTTAACAGCTCTCTGGCCACTGTAGGCATGGGTGTGGGAAGAAAATGAGATTTCTCTGGCTACACACGGAGCTTCATTGGCCCGGTTGGGGCTCACCTTGCCATGCTCTAGAGCTAAAGGGAATCTCGACGTGAGTCCTTGCCTCGAGGTAAGGCCCTGAGTAGCCCTGCAGAAAGGGAGGCATGCAGCTCTTTCCATGAGCTCTTAGTGGAGGTTCCGCTTTATGTTAAAGGAAGCACCCTTTTCAGGACTCCTAGGCCCTTCGGGTGAGCATCATTTTTGTTCCAAGATCACTGACGCCCTCCACACCCCTGTGGGCCTGCTGAGCAGCATTGATTCCCATACGACCCTCGGAGGCCCTCTGTGTCTGCCGAGTCTCTGGCAACACACTGTACGTTACTTCAGTAGAGCTATATTTCCAGAGCACTCGAACAGCACCAGAACCACATTTCTAGGCAGTCCAACATGTCCTGCAAGTTTTCGAGATTGCCCTCGTCTGAGCTGCCCTGAGAACACACTCTTCTTAGAATTTATCGAGGACCTCTTTCCTGAAGTCACTCTATTCAAGGAGAAATACAGCATCCTAACATGCTGTGTCGCTCACAGTGCAAGCAACGGGAGAACTTGCCTCGAGGTAAGGCCCTGAAATGCTATGCAGAAGCGGAGGTGTGTAGCCGTTTCCATGAGGCCGTAGTCGCCGCTCTGCAGCATTTTAACGCCAGTACGCTTTTCAGGACTCCTAGGTGCCTCGCCTGGAAACCCTATTCCCTGCAAGAACAGCAAGTACCCTCAGGCTCCCCTGGCCCTTCTAAGCAATATCCAGGCCCGTTGCTTTCCGACTCACAGTGTGTATGCCGAGTGTAGGGCAACACAGTGCACTCTTATTGGGACATCTTGAGTAAGCCAGCACTCATACAGGTTCACGAGCACCGTTCTAGCAAGTTCCTACATGCCGTGGAAGTCGCACTCATTCCCTGGTCTGAGCTGCACAGAGAAAAACACTAGGCTTCTCCTTCCATCCAGGACCTCCTACCTGAAGTCACCCTGCCTCCAGGAAGAAGACGACTTGCCTTCCTATTGCAACTAAAGCACAGTTTTTCCTGAAGCACTGCAGACTTTTGAAGAGGCACGGGCCCAGAGGCCTAGCTTGGGCTTTCCTTGGTGAGGCCGTTCACTAGATGCAGAACACCCTGCCTCGAGAAGTTGATTAAGGGAGGAAAACAGTGTGTACTCTGTGTCTCATTGGACTTGTTAAAAACCACAGAGATGTATGCTGCCTGTGCCCATGGAAATGGGGGCATGATGGTACTAGCCTTGCTTTCCGTTTGGAAAGCTCCATTCTTGCCGCCGGGAAGCTCCCTGAAATTCTCTGCTGTTGACAGGCCTCTGGTCCCTCTACATTGGTGTGGGAAGAAAATGAGTTTTCTCTGGCTACACACGGAGCTTCTTTGGCCGGGGTGGGGCTCACCTTGCCATGCTCTAGAGCTAAAGGGAATCTCAACGTGAGTCCTTGCCTCGAGGTAAGGCCCTGAGTAGCCCTGCAGAAAGGGAGGCATTCAGCTCTTTCCGTTAGTTCTTAGTCGCTGTTCTCCTTTACTTTAAAGGAAGTACCCTTTTCAGGACTCCTAGGCCTCTCGGGTGAGCATCATTTTTGTTCCAAGATCCCTGAGTATCTCCACACCCCTGTAGGCCTGCTGAGCAACAACGAGGCCCATTGGTCCCTCGGAGTTCCTCTGTGTCTGCTGAGTCATGGGCAACACACTGCACTCTTTCTTGTCATATCTTGATTCACAGCACTCGCACAAGTTCACGAGCACCGTTCTAGCAAGTTCCAACATGCCGTGGAAGTCGAACTCATTCTTTAGACTGAGCTGCCCAGAGGGAAAACACTAGGCTTCTTCTTCCATCTAAGACCTCTTACCTGAAGTTACACTGCCATCAGGAGAAACACTGCTTGCATTCTTATTGCAACTAAAGCAGAGTTTTTCCTGTAGCACTGCAGGCTTTTGAAGAGGCACGGGCCCATGGGCCTAGCTAGGGCCTTCCTTGGTGAGGCCGTTCACAAGACGCAGAACACCCTGCCTCGAGAAGTTGATTCAGGGAAGCAACCAGTGTGTACCCTGTGGTTCTTTTGACTTGTTAGAAACCACAGAGATGTATGCCGCCTGTGCCCATGGTAATGGGGGCATGATGGTACTAGCCTTGCTTTCCATTTGGAAAGCCCCATTCTTGCTGCCGTGAAGCTCCCTGAAATTCTCTGCTGTTAACAGCTCTCTGGCCACTGTAGGCATGGGTGTGGGAAGAAAATGAGATTTCTCTGGCTACACACGGAGCTTCATTGGCCCGGTTGGGGCTCACCTTGCCATGCTCTAGAGCTAAAGGGAATCTCGACGTGAGTCCTTGCCTCGAGGTAAGGCCCTGAGTAGCCCTGCAGAAAGGGAGGCATGCAGCTCTTTCCATGAGCTCTTAGTGGAGGTTCCGCTTTATGTTAAAGGAAGCACCCTTTTCAGGACTCCTAGGCCCTTCGGGTGAGCATCATTTTTGTTCCAAGATCACTGACGCCCTCCACACCCCTGTGGGCCTGCTGAGCAGCATTGATTCCCATACGACCCTCGGAGGCCCTCTGTGTCTGCCGAGTCTCTGGCAACACACTGTACGTTACTTCAGTAGAGCTATATTTCCAGAGCACTCGAACAGCACCAGAACCACATTTCTAGGCAGTCCAACATGTCCTGCAAGTTTTCGAGATTGCCCTCGTCTGAGCTGCCCTGAGAACACACTCTTCTTAGAATTTATCGAGGACCTCTTTCCTGAAGTCACTCTATTCAAGGAGAAATACAGCATCCTAACATGCTGTGTCGCTCACAGTGCAAGCAACGGGAGAACTTGCCTCGAGGGAAGGCCCTGAAATGCTATGCAGAAGCGGAGGTGTGTAGCCGTTTCCATGAGGCCGTAGTCGCCGCTCTGCAGCATTTTAACGCCAGTACGCTTTTCAGGACTCCTAGGTGCCTCGCCTGGAAACCCTATTCCCTGCAAGAACAGCAAGTACCCTCAGGCTCCCCTGGCCCTTCTAAGCAATATCCAGGCCCGTTGCTTTCCGACTCACAGTGTGTATGCCGAGTGTAGGGCAACACAGTGCACTCTTATTGGGACATCTTGAGTAAGCCAGCACTCATACAGGTTCACGAGCACCGTTCTAGCAAGTTCCTACATGCCGTGGAAGTCGCACTCATTCCCTGGTCTGAGCTGCACAGAGAAAAACACTAGGCTTCTCCTTCCATCCAGGACCTCCTACCTGAAGTCACCCTGCCTCCAGGAAGAAGACGACTTGCCTTCCTATTGCAACTAAAGCACAGTTTTTCCTGAAGCACTGCAGACTTTTGAAGAGGCACGGGCCCAGAGGCCTAGCTTGGGCTTTCCTTGGTGAGGCCGTTCACTAGATGCAGAACACCCTGCCTCGAGAAGTTGATTAAGGGAGGAAAACAGTGTGTACTCTGTGTCTCATTTGACTTGTTAAAAACCACAGAGATGTATGCTGCCTGTGCCCATGGAAATGGGGGCATGATGGTACTAGCCTTGCTTTCCGTTTGGAAAGCTCCATTCTTGCCGCCGGGAAGCTCCCTGAAATTCTCTGCTGTTGACAGGCCTCTGGTCCCTCTACATTGGTGTGGGAAGAAAATGAGTTTTCTCTGGCTACACACGGAGCTTCTTTGGCCGGGGTGGGGCTCACCTTGCCATGCTCTAGAGCTAAAGGGAATCTCAACGTGAGTCCTTGCCTCGAGGTAAGGCCCTGAGTAGCCCTGCAGAAAGGGAGGCATTCAGCTCTTTCCGTTAGTTCTTAGTCGCTGTTCTCCTTTACTTTAAAGGAAGTACCCTTTTCAGGACTCCTAGGCCTCTCGGGTGAGCATCATTTTTGTTCCAAGATCCCTGAGTATCTCCACACCCCTGTAGGCCTGCTGAGCAACAACGAGGCCCATTGGTCCCTCGGAGTTCCTCTGTGTCTGCTGAGTCATGGGCAACACACTGCACTCTTTCTTGTCATATCTTGATTCACAGCACTCGCACAAGTTCACGAGCACCGTTCTAGCAAGTTCCAACATGCCGTGGAAGTCGAACTCATTCTTTAGACTGAGCTGCCCAGAGGGAAAACACTAGGCTTCTTCTTCCATCTAAGACCTCTTACCTGAAGTTACACTGCCATCAGGAGAAACACTGCTTGCATTCTTATTGCAACTAAAGCAGAGTTTTTCCTGTAGCACTGCAGGCTTTTGAAGAGGCACGGGCCCATGGGCCTAGCTAGGGCCTTCCTTGGTGAGGCCGTTCACAAGACGCAGAACACCCTGCCTCGAGAAGTTGATTCAGGGAAGCAACCAGTGTGTACCCTGTGGTTCTTTTGACTTGTTAGAAACCACAGAGATGTATGCCGCCTGTGCCCATGGTAATGGGGGCATGATGGTACTAGCCTTGCTTTCCATTTGGAAAGCCCCATTCTTGCTGCCGTGAAGCTCCCTGAAATTCTCTGCTGTTAACAGCTCTCTGGCCACTGTAGGCATGGGTGTGGGAAGAAAATGAGATTTCTCTGGCTACACACGGAGCTTCATTGGCCCGGTTGGGGCTCACCTTGCCATGCTCTAGAGCTAAAGGGAATCTCGACGTGAGTCCTTGCCTCGAGGTAAGGCCCTGAGTAGCCCTGCAGAAAGGGAGGCATGCAGCTCTTTCCATGAGCTCTTAGTGGAGGTTCCGCTTTATGTTAAAGGAAGCACCCTTTTCAGGACTCCTAGGCCCTTCGGGTGAGCATCATTTTTGTTCCAAGATCACTGACGCCCTCCACACCCCTGTGGGCCTGCTGAGCAGCATTGATTCCCATACGACCCTCGGAGGCCCTCTGTGTCTGCCGAGTCTCTGGCAACACACTGTACGTTACTTCAGTAGAGCTATATTTCCAGAGCAGTCGAACAGCACCAGAACCACATTTCTAGGCAGTCCAACATGTCCTGCAAGTTTTCGAGATTGCCCTCGTCTGAGCTGCCCTGAGAACACACTCTTCTTAGAATTTATCGAGGACCTCTTTCCTGAAGTCACTCTATTCAAGGAGAAATACAGCATCCTAACATGCTGTGTCGCTCACAGTGCAAGCAACGGGAGAACTTGCCTCGAGGTAAGGCCCTGAAATGCTATGCAGAAGCGGAGGTGTGTAGCCGTTTCCATGAGGCCGTAGTCGCCGCTCTGCAGCATTTTAACGCCAGTACGCTTTTCAGGACTCCTAGGTGCCTCGCCTGGAAACCCTATTCCCTGCAAGAACAGCAAGTACCCTCAGGCTCCCCTGGCCCTTCTAAGCAATATCCAGGCCCGTAGCTTTCCGACTCACAGTGTGTATGCCGAGTGTAGGGCAACACAGTGCTCTCTTATTGGGACATCTTGAGTAAGCCAGCACTCATACAGGTTCACGAGCACCGTTCTAGCAAGTTCCTACATGCCGTGGAAGTCGCACTCATTCCCTGGTCTGAGCTGCACAGAGAAAAACACTAGGCTTCTCCTTCCATCCAGGACCTCCTACCTGAAGTCACCCTGCCTCCAGGAAGAAGACGACTTGCCTTCCTATTGCAACTAAAGCACAGTTTTTCCTGAAGCACTGCAGACTTTTGAAGAGGCACGGGCCCAGAGGCCTAGCTTGGGCTTTCCTTGGTGAGGCCGTTCACTAGATGCAGAACACCCTGCCTCGAGAAGTTGATTAAGGGAGGAAAACAGTGTGTACTCTGTGTCTCATTTGACTTGTTAAAAACCACAGAGATGTATGCTGCCTGTGCCCATGGAAATGGGGGCATGATGGTACTAGCCTTGCTTTCCGTTTGGAAAGCTCCATTCTTGCCGCCGTGAAGCTCCCTGAAATTCTCTGCTGTTGACAGGCCTCTGGTCCCTCTACATTGGTGTGGGAAGAAAATGAGTTTTCTCTGGCTACACACGGAGCTTCTTTGGCCGGGGTGGGGCTCACCTTGCCATGCTCTAGAGCTAAAGGGAATCTCAACGTGAGTCCTTGCCTCGAGGTAAGGCCCTGAGTAGCCCTGCAGAAAGGGAGGCATTCAGCTCTTTCCGTTAGTTCTTAGTCGCTGTTCTCCTTTACTTTAAAGGAAGTACCCTTTTCAGGACTCCTAGGCCTCTCGGGTGAGCATCATTTTTGTTCCAAGATCCCTGAGTATCTCCACACCCCTGTAGGCCTGCTGAGCAACAACGAGGCCCATTGGTCCCTCGGAGTTCCTCTGTGTCTGCTGAGTCATGGGCAACACACTGCACTCTTTCTTGTCATATCTTGATTCACAGCACTCGCACAAGTTCACGAGCACCGTTCTAGCAAGTTCCAACATGCCGTGGAAGTCGAACTCATTCTTTAGACTGAGCTGCCCAGAGGGAAAACACTAGGCTTCTTCTTCCATCTAAGACCTCTTACCTGAAGTTACACTGCCATCAGGAGAAACACTGCTTGCATTCTTATTGCAACTAAAGCAGAGTTTTTCCTGTAGCACTGCAGGCTTTTGAAGAGGCACGGGCCCATGGGCCTAGCTAGGGCCTTCCTTGGTGAGGCCGTTCACAAGACGCAGAACACCCTGCCTCGAGAAGTTGATTCAGGGAAGCAACCAGTGTGTACCCTGTGGTTCTTTTGACTTGTTAGAAACCACAGAGATGTATGCCGCCTGTGCCCATGGTAATGGGGGCATGATGGTACTAGCCTTGCTTTCCATTTGGAAAGCCCCATTCTTGCTGCCGTGAAGCTCCCTGAAATTCTCTGCTGTTAACAGCTCTCTGGCCACTGTAGGCATGGGTGTGGGAAGAAAATGAGATTTCTCTGGCTACACACGGAGCTTCATTGGCCCGGTTGGGGCTCACCTTGCCATGCTCTAGAGCTAAAGGGAATCTCGACGTGAGTCCTTGCCTCGAGGTAAGGCCCTGAGTAGCCCTGCAGAAAGGGAGGCATGCAGCTCTTTCCATGAGCTCTTAGTGGAGGTTCCGCTTTATGTTAAAGGAAGCACCCTTTTCAGGACTCCTAGGCCCTTCGGGTGAGCATCATTTTTGTTCCAAGATCACTGACGCCCTCCACACCCCTGTGGGCCTGCTGAGCAGCATTGATTCCCATACGACCCTCGGAGGCCCTCTGTGTCTGCCGAGTCTCTGGCAACACACTGTACGTTACTTCAGTAGAGCTATATTTCCAGAGCAGTCGAACAGCACCAGAACCACATTTCTAGGCAGTCCAACATGTCCTGCAAGTTTTCGAGATTGCCCTCGTCTGAGCTGCCCTGAGAACACACTCTTCTTAGAATTTATCGAGGACCTCTTTCCTGAAGTCACTCTATTCAAGGAGAAATACAGCATCCTAACATGCTGTGTCGCTCACAGTGCAAGCAACGGGAGAACTTGCCTCGAGGGAAGGCCCTGAAATGCTATGCAGAAGCGGAGGTGTGTAGCCGTTTCCATGAGGCCGTAGTCGCCGCTCTGCAGCATTTTAACGCCAGTACGCTTTTCAGGACTCCTAGGTGCCTCGCCTGGAAACCCTATTCCCTGCAAGAACAGCAAGTACCCTCAGGCTCCCCTGGCCCTTCTAAGCAATATCCAGGCCCGTAGCTTTCCGACTCACAGTGTGTATGCCGAGTGTAGGGCAACACAGTGCTCTCTTATTGGGACATCTTGAGTAAGCCAGCACTCATACAGGTTCACGAGCACCGTTCTAGCAAGTTCCTACATGCCGTGGAAGTCGCACTCATTCCCTGGTCTGAGCTGCACAGAGAAAAACACTAGGCTTCTCCTTCCATCCAGGACCTCCTACCTGAAGTCACCCTGCCTCCAGGAAGAAGACGACTTGCCTTCCTATTGCAACTAAAGCACAGTTTTTCCTGAAGCACTGCAGACTTTTGAAGAGGCACGGGCCCAGAGGCCTAGCTTGGGCTTTCCTTGGTGAGGCCGTTCACTAGATGCAGAACACCCTGCCTCGAGAAGTTGATTAAGGGAGGAAAACAGTGTGTACTCTGTGTCTCATTTGACTTGTTAAAAACCACAGAGATGTATGCTGCCTGTGCCCATGGAAATGGGGGCATGATGGTACTAGCCTTGCTTTCCGTTTGGAAAGCTCCATTCTTGCCGCCGTGAAGCTCCCTGAAATTCTCTGCTGTTGACAGGCCTCTGGTCCCTCTACATTGGTGTGGGAAGAAAATGAGTTTTCTCTGGCTACACACGGAGCTTCTTTGGCCGGGGTGGGGCTCACCTTGCCATGCTCTAGAGCTAAAGGGAATCTCAACGTGAGTCCTTGCCTCGAGGTAAGGCCCTGAGTAGCCCTGCAGAAAGGGAGGCATTCAGCTCTTTCCGTTAGTTCTTAGTCGCTGTTCTCCTTTACTTTAAAGGAAGTACCCTTTTCAGGACTCCTAGGCCTCTCGGGTGAGCATCATTTTTGTTCCAAGATCCCTGAGTATCTCCACACCCCTGTAGGCCTGCTGAGCAACAACGAGGCCCATTGGTCCCTCGGAGTTCCTCTGTGTCTGCTGAGTCATGGGCAACACACTGCACTCTTTCTTGTCATATCTTGATTCACAGCACTCGCACAAGTTCACGAGCACCGTTCTAGCAAGTTCCAACATGCCGTGGAAGTCGAACTCATTCTTTAGACTGAGCTGCCCAGAGGGAAAACACTAGGCTTCTTCTTCCATCTAAGACCTCTTACCTGAAGTTACACTGCCATCAGGAGAAACACTGCTTGCATTCTTATTGCAACTAAAGCAGAGTTTTTCCTGTAGCACTGCAGGCTTTTGAAGAGGCACGGGCCCATGGGCCTAGCTAGGGCCTTCCTTGGTGAGGCCGTTCACAAGACGCAGAACACCCTGCCTCGAGAAGTTGATTCAGGGAAGCAACCAGTGTGTACCCTGTGGTTCTTTTGACTTGTTAGAAACCACAGAGATGTATGCCGCCTGTGCCCATGGTAATGGGGGCATGATGGTACTAGCCTTGCTTTCCATTTGGAAAGCCCCATTCTTGCTGCCGTGAAGCTCCCTGAAATTCTCTGCTGTTAACAGCTCTCTGGCCACTGTAGGCATGGGTGTGGGAAGAAAATGAGATTTCTCTGGCTACACACGGAGCTTCATTGGCCCGGTTGGGGCTCACCTTGCCATGCTCTAGAGCTAAAGGGAATCTCAACGTGAGTCCTTGCCTCGAGGTAAGGCCCTGAGTAGCCCTGCAGAAAGGGAGGCATGCAGCTCTTTCCATGAGCTCTTAGTGGAGGTTCCGCTTTATGTTAAAGGAAGCACCCTTTTCAGGACTCCTAGGCCCTTCGGGTGAGCATCATTTTTGTTCCAAGATCACTGACGCCCTCCACACCCCTGTGGGCCTGCTGAGCAGCATTGATTCCCATACGACCCTCGGAGGCCCTCTGTGTCTGCCGAGTCTCTGGCAACACACTGTACGTTACTTCAGTAGAGCTATATTTCCAGAGCAGTCGAACAGCACCAGAACCACATTTCTAGGCAGTCCAACATGTCCTGCAAGTTTTCGAGATTGCCCTCGTCTGAGCTGCCCTGAGAACACACTCTTCTTAGAATTTATCGAGGACCTCTTTCCTGAAGTCACTCTATTCTAGGAGAAATACAGCATCCTAACATGCTGTGTCGCTCACAGTGCAAGCAACGGGAGAACTTGCCTCGAGGGAAGGCCCTGAAATGCTATGCAGAAGCGGAGGTGTGTAGCCGTTTCCATGAGGCCGTAGTCGCCGCTCTGCAGCATTTTAACGCCAGTACGCTTTTCAGGACTCCTAGGTGCCTCGCCTGGAAACCCTATTCCCTGCAAGAACAGCAAGTACCCTCAGGCTCCCCTGGCCCTTCTAAGCAATATCCAGGCCCGTTGCTTTCCGACTCACAGTGTGTATGCCGAGTGTAGGGCAACACAGTGCTCTCTTATTGGGACATCTTGAGTAAGCCAGCACTCATACAGGTTCACGAGCACCGTTCTAGCAAGTTCCTACATGCCGTGGAAGTCGCACTCATTCCCTGGTCTGAGCTGCACAGAGAAAAACACTAGGCTTCTCCTTCCATCCAGGACCTCCTACCTGAAGTCACCCTGCCTCCAGGAAGAAGACGACTTGCCTTCCTATTGCAACTAAAGCACAGTTTTTCCTGAAGCACTGCAGACTTTTGAAGAGGCACGGGCCCAGAGGCCTAGCTTGGGCTTTCCTTGGTGAGGCCGTTCACTAGATGCAGAACACCCTGCCTCGAGAAGTTGATTAAGGGAGGAAAACTCTGTGTCTCATTTGACTTGTTAAAAACCACAGAGATGTATGCTGCCTGTGCCCATGGAAATGGGGGCATGATGGTACTAGCCTTGCTTTCCGTTTGGAAAGCTCCATTCTTGCCGCCGTGAAGCTCCCTGAAATTCTCTGCTGTTGACAGGCCTCTGGTCCCTCTACATTGGTGTGGGAAGAAAATGAGTTTTCTCTGGCTACACACGGAGCTTCTTTGGCCGGGGTGGGGCTCACCTTGCCATGCTCTAGAGCTAAAGGGAATCTCAACGTGAGTCCTTGCCTCGAGGTAAGGCCCTGAGTAGCCCTGCAGAAAGGGAGGCATTCAGCTCTTTCCGTTAGTTCTTAGTCGCTGTTCTCCTTTACTTTAAAGGAAGTACCCTTTTCAGGACTCCTAGGCCTCTCGGGTGAGCATCATTTTTGTTCCAAGATCCCTGAGTATCTCCACACCCCTGTAGGCCTGCTGAGCAACAACGAGGCCCATTGGTCCCTCGGAGTTCCTCTGTGTCTGCTGAGTCATGGGCAACACACTGCACTCTTTCTTGTCATATCTTGATTCACAGCACTCGCACAAGTTCACGAGCACCGTTCTAGCAAGTTCCAACATGCCGTGGAAGTCGAACTCATTCTTTAGACTGAGCTGCCCAGAGGGAAAACACTAGGCTTCTTCTTCCATCTAAGACCTCTTACCTGAAGTTACACTGCCATCAGGAGAAACACTGCTTGCATTCTTATTGCAACTAAAGCAGAGTTTTTCCTGTAGCACTGCAGGCTTTTGAAGAGGCACGGGCCCATGGGCCTAGCTAGGGCCTTCCTTGGTGAGGCCGTTCACAAGACGCAGAACACCCTGCCTCGAGAAGTTGATTCAGGGAAGCAACCAGTGTGTACCCTGTGGTTCTTTTGACTTGTTAGAAACCACAGAGATGTATGCCGCCTGTGCCCATGGTAATGGGGGCATGATGGTACTAGCCTTGCTTTCCATTTGGAAAGCCCCATTCTTGCTGCCGTGAAGCTCCCTGAAATTCTCTGCTGTTAACAGCTCTCTGGCCACTGTAGGCATGGGTGTGGGAAGAAAATGAGATTTCTCTGGCTACACACGGAGCTTCATTGGCCCGGTTGGGGCTCACCTTGCCATGCTCTAGAGCTAAAGGGAATCTCGACGTGAGTCCTTGCCTCGAGGTAAGGCCCTGAGTAGCCCTGCAGAAAGGGAGGCATGCAGCTCTTTCCATGAGCTCTTAGTGGAGGTTCCGCTTTATGTTAAAGGAAGCACCCTTTTCAGGACTCCTAGGCCCTTCGGGTGAGCATCATTTTTGTTCCAAGATCACTGACGCCCTCCACACCCCTGTGGGCCTGCTGAGCAGCATTGATTCCCATACGACCCTCGGAGGCCCTCTGTGTCTGCCGAGTCTCTGGCAACACACTGTACGTTACTTCAGTAGAGCTATATTTCCAGAGCAGTCGAACAGCACCAGAACCACATTTCTAGGCAGTCCAACATGTCCTGCAAGTTTTCGAGATTGCCCTCGTCTGAGCTGCCCTGAGAACACACTCTTCTTAGAATTTATCGAGGACCTCTTTCCTGAAGTCACTCTATTCAAGGAGAAATACAGCATCCTAACATGCTGTGTCGCTCACAGTGCAAGCAACGGGAGAACTTGCCTCGAGGTAAGGCCCTGAAATGCTATGCAGAAGCGGAGGTGTGTAGCCGTTTCCATGAGGCCGTAGTCGCCGCTCTGCAGCATTTTAACGCCAGTACGCTTTTCAGGACTCCTAGGTGCCTCGCCTGGAAACCCTATTCCCTGCAAGAACAGCAAGTACCCTCAGGCTCCCCTGGCCCTTCTAAGCAATATCCAGGCCCGTTGCTTTCCGACTCACAGTGTGTATGCCGAGTGTAGGGCAACACAGTGCACTCTTATTGGGACATCTTGAGTAAGCCAGCACTCATACAGGTTCACGAGCACCGTTCTAGCAAGTTCCTAGATGCCGTGGAAGTCGCACTCATTCCCTGGTCTGAGCTGCACAGAGAAAAACACTAGGCTTCTCCTTCCATCCAGGACCTCCTACCTGAAGTCACCCTGCCTCCAGGAAGAAGACGACTTGCCTTCCTATTGCAACTAAAGCACAGTTTTTCCTGAAGCACTGCAGACTTTTGAAGAGGCACGGGCCCAGAGGCCTAGCTTGGGCTTTCCTTGGTGAGGCCGTTCACTAGATGCAGAACACCCTGCCTCGAGAAGTTGATTAAGGGAGGAAAACAGTGTGTACTCTGTGTCTCATTTGACTTGTTAAAAACCACAGAGATGTATGCTGCCTGTGCCCATGGAAATGGGGGCATGATGGTACTAGCCTTGCTTTCCGTTTGGAAAGCTCCATTCTTGCCGCCGTGAAGCTCCCTGAAATTCTCTGCTGTTGACAGGCCTCTGGTCCCTCTACATTGGTGTGGGAAGAAAATGAGTTTTCTCTGGCTACACACGGAGCTTCTTTGGCCGGGGTGGGGCTCACCTTGCCATGCTCTAGAGCTAAAGGGAATCTCAACGTGAGTCCTTGCCTCGAGGTAAGGCCCTGAGTAGCCCTGCAGAAAGGGAGGCATTCAGCTCTTTCCGTTAGTTCTTAGTCGCTGTTCTCCTTTACTTTAAAGGAAGTACCCTTTTCAGGACTCCTAGGCCTCTCGGGTGAGCATCATTTTTGTTCCAAGATCCCTGAGTATCTCCACACCCCTGTAGGCCTGCTGAGCAACAACGAGGCCCATTGGTCCCTCGGAGTTCCTCTGTGTCTGCTGAGTCATGGGCAACACACTGCACTCTTTCTTGTCATATCTTGATTCACAGCACTCGCACAAGTTCACGAGCACCGTTCTAGCAAGTTCCAACATGCCGTGGAAGTCGAACTCATTCTTTAGACTGAGCTGCCCAGAGGGAAAACACTAGGCTTCTTCTTCCATCTAAGACCTCTTACCTGAAGTTACACTGCCATCAGGAGAAACACTGCTTGCATTCTTATTGCAACTAAAGCAGAGTTTTTCCTGTAGCACTGCAGGCTTTTGAAGAGGCACGGGCCCATGGGCCTAGCTAGGGCCTTCCTTGGTGAGGCCGTTCACAAGACGCAGAACACCCTGCCTCGAGAAGTTGATTCAGGGAAGCAACCAGTGTGTACCCTGTGGTTCTTTTGACTTGTTAGAAACCACAGAGATGTATGCCGCCTGTGCCCATGGTAATGGGGGCATGATGGTACTAGCCTTGCTTTCCATTTGGAAAGCCCCATTCTTGCTGCCGTGAAGCTCCCTGAAATTCTCTGCTGTTAACAGCTCTCTGGCCACTGTAGGCATGGGTGTGGGAAGAAAATGAGATTTCTCTGGCTACACACGGAGCTTCATTGGCCCGGTTGGGGCTCACCTTGCCATGCTCTAGAGCTAAAGGGAATCTCGACGTGAGTCCTTGCCTCGAGGTAAGGCCCTGAGTAGCCCTGCAGAAAGGGAGGCATGCAGCTCTTTCCATGAGCTCTTAGTGGAGGTTCCGCTTTATGTTAAAGGAAGCACCCTTTTCAGGACTCCTAGGCCCTTCGGGTGAGCATCATTTTTGTTCCAAGATCACTGACGCCCTCCACACCCCTGTGGGCCTGCTGAGCAGCATTGATTCCCATACGACCCTCGGAGGCCCTCTGTGTCTGCCGAGTCTCTGGCAACACACTGTACGTTACTTCAGTAGAGCTATATTTCCAGAGCAGTCGAACAGCACCAGAACCACATTTCTAGGCAGTCCAACATGTCCTGCAAGTTTTCGAGATTGCCCTCGTCTGAGCTGCCCTGAGAACACACTCCTCTTAGAATTTATCGAGGACCTCTTTCCTGAAGTCACTCTATTCAAGGAGAAATACAGCATCCTAACATGCTGTGTCGCTCACAGTGCAAGCAACGGGAGAACTTGCCTCGAGGTAAGGCCCTGAAATGCTATGCAGAAGCGGAGGTGTGTAGCCGTTTCCATGAGGCCGTAGTCGCCGCTCTGCAGCATTTTAACGCCAGTACGCTTTTCAGGACTCCTAGGTGCCTCGCCTGGAAACCCTATTCCCTGCAAGAACAGCAAGTACCCTCAGGCTCCCCTGGCCCTTCTAAGCAATATCCAGGCCCGTAGCTTTCCGACTCACAGTGTGTATGCCGAGTGTAGGGCAACACAGTGCTCTCTTATTGGGACATCTTGAGTAAGCCAGCACTCATACAGGTTCACGAGCACCGTTCTAGCAAGTTCCTAGATGCCGTGGAAGTCGCACTCATTCCCTGGTCTGAGCTGCACAGAGAAAAACACTAGGCTTCTCCTTCCATCCAGGACCTCCTACCTGAAGTCACCCTGCCTCCAGGAAGAAGACGACTTGCCTTCCTATTGCAACTAAAGCACAGTTTTTCCTGAAGCACTGCAGACTTTTGAAGAGGCACGGGCCCAGAGGCCTAGCTTGGGCTTTCCTTGGTGAGGCCGTTCACTAGATGCAGAACACCCTGCCTCGAGAAGTTGATTAAGGGAGGAAAACAGTGTGTACTCTGTGTCTCATTTGACTTGTTAAAAACCACAGAGATGTATGCTGCCTGTGCCCATGGAAATGGGGGCATGATGGTACTAGCCTTGCTTTCCGTTTGGAAAGCTCCATTCTTGCCGCCGGGAAGCTCCCTGAAATTCTCTGCTGTTGACAGGCCTCTGGTCCCTCTACATTGGTGTGGGAAGAAAATGAGTTTTCTCTGGCTACACACGGAGCTTCTTTGGCCGGGGTGGGGCTCACCTTGCCATGCTCTAGAGCTAAAGGGAATCTCAACGTGAGTCCTTGCCTCGAGGTAAGGCCCTGAGTAGCCCTGCAGAAAGGGAGGCATTCAGCTCTTTCCGTTAGTTCTTAGTCGCTGTTCTCCTTTACTTTAAAGGAAGTACCCTTTTCAGGACTCCTAGGCCTCTCGGGTGAGCATCATTTTTGTTCCAAGATCCCTGAGTATCTCCACACCCCTGTAGGCCTGCTGAGCAACAACGAGGCCCATTGGTCCCTCGGAGTTCCTCTGTGTCTGCTGAGTCATGGGCAACACACTGCACTCTTTCTTGTCATATCTTGATTCACAGCACTCGCACAAGTTCACGAGCACCGTTCTAGCAAGTTCCAACATGCCGTGGAAGTCGAACTCATTCTTTAGACTGAGCTGCCCAGAGGGAAAACACTAGGCTTCTTCTTCCATCTAAGACCTCTTACCTGAAGTTACACTGCCATCAGGAGAAACACTGCTTGCATTCTTATTGCAACTAAAGCAGAGTTTTTCCTGTAGCACTGCAGGCTTTTGAAGAGGCACGGGCCCATGGGCCTAGCTAGGGCCTTCCTTGGTGAGGCCGTTCACAAGACGCAGAACACCCTGCCTCGAGAAGTTGATTCAGGGAAGCAACCAGTGTGTACCCTGTGGTTCTTTTGACTTGTTAGAAACCACAGAGATGTATGCCGCCTGTGCCCATGGTAATGGGGGCATGATGGTACTAGCCTTGCTTTCCATTTGGAAAGCCCCATTCTTGCTGCCGTGAAGCTCCCTGAAATTCTCTGCTGTTAACAGCTCTCTGGCCACTGTAGGCATGGGTGTGGGAAGAAAATGAGATTTCTCTGGCTACACACGGAGCTTCATTGGCCCGGTTGGGGCTCACCTTGCCATGCTCTAGAGCTAAAGGGAATCTCGACGTGAGTCCTTGCCTCGAGGTAAGGCCCTGAGTAGCCCTGCAGAAAGGGAGGCATGCAGCTCTTTCCATGAGCTCTTAGTGGAGGTTCCGCTTTATGTTAAAGGAAGCACCCTTTTCAGGACTCCTAGGCCCTTCGGGTGAGCATCATTTTTGTTCCAAGATCACTGACGCCCTCCACACCCCTGTGGGCCTGCTGAGCAGCATTGATTCCCATACGACCCTCGGAGGCCCTCTGTGTCTGCCGAGTCTCTGGCAACACACTGTACGTTACTTCAGTAGAGCTATATTTCCAGAGCAGTCGAACAGCACCAGAACCACATTTCTAGGCAGTCCAACATGTCCTGCAAGTTTTCGAGATTGCCCTCGTCTGAGCTGCCCTGAGAACACACTCCTCTTAGAATTTATCGAGGACCTCTTTCCTGAAGTCACTCTATTCAAGGAGAAATACAGCATCCTAACATGCTGTGTCGCTCACAGTGCAAGCAACGGGAGAACTTGCCTCGAGGTAAGGCCCTGAAATGCTATGCAGAAGCGGAGGTGTGTAGCCGTTTCCATGAGGCCGTAGTCGCCGCTCTGCAGCATTTTAACGCCAGTACGCTTTTCAGGACTCCTAGGTGCCTCGCCTGGAAACCCTATTCCCTGCAAGAACAGCAAGTACCCTCAGGCTCCCCTGGCCCTTCTAAGCAATATCCAGGCCCGTAGCTTTCCGACTCACAGTGTGTATGCCGAGTGTAGGGCAACACAGTGCTCTCTTATTGGGACATCTTGAGTAAGCCAGCACTCATACAGGTTCACGAGCACCGTTCTAGCAAGTTCCTACATGCCGTGGAAGTCGCACTCATTCCCTGGTCTGAGCTGCACAGAGAAAAACACTAGGCTTCTCCTTCCATCCAGGACCTCCTACCTGAAGTCACCCTGCCTCCAGGAAGAAGACGACTTGCCTTCCTATTGCAACTAAAGCACAGTTTTTCCTGAAGCACTGCAGACTTTTGAAGAGGCACGGGCCCAGAGGCCTAGCTTGGGCTTTCCTTGGTGAGGCCGTTCACTAGATGCAGAACACCCTGCCTCGAGAAGTTGATTAAGGGAGGAAAACAGTGTGTACTCTGTGTCTCATTTGACTTGTTAAAAACCACAGAGATGTATGCTGCCTGTGCCCATGGAAATGGGGGCATGATGGTACTAGCCTTGCTTTCCGTTTGGAAAGCTCCATTCTTGCCGCCGGGAAGCTCCCTGAAATTCTCTGCTGTTGACAGGCCTCTGGTCCCTCTACATTGGTGTGGGAAGAAAATGAGTTTTCTCTGGCTACACACGGAGCTTCTTTGGCCGGGGTGGGGCTCACCTTGCCATGCTCTAGAGCTAAAGGGAATCTCAACGTGAGTCCTTGCCTCGAGGTAAGGCCCTGAGTAGCCCTGCAGAAAGGGAGGCATTCAGCTCTTTCCGTTAGTTCTTAGTCGCTGTTCTCCTTTACTTTAAAGGAAGTACCCTTTTCAGGACTCCTAGGCCTCTCGGGTGAGCATCATTTTTGTTCCAAGATCCCTGAGTATCTCCACACCCCTGTAGGCCTGCTGAGCAACAACGAGGCCCATTGGTCCCTCGGAGTTCCTCTGTGTCTGCTGAGTCATGGGCAACACACTGCACTCTTTCTTGTCATATCTTGATTCACAGCACTCGCACAAGTTCACGAGCACCGTTCTAGCAAGTTCCAACATGCCGTGGAAGTCGAACTCATTCTTTAGACTGAGCTGCCCAGAGGACAAACACTAGGCTTCTTCTTCCATCTAAGACCTCTTACCTGAAGTTACACTGCCATCAGGAGAAACACTGCTTGCATTCTTATTGCAACTAAAGCAGAGTTTTTCCTGTAGCACTGCAGGCTTTTGAAGAGGCACGGGCCCATGGGCCTAGCTAGGGCCTTCCTTGGTGAGGCCGTTCACAAGACGCAGAACACCCTGCCTCGAGAAGTTGATTCAGGGAAGCAACCAGTGTGTACCCTGTGGTTCTTTTGACTTGTTAGAAACCACAGAGATGTATGCCGCCTGTGCCCATGGTAATGGGGGCATGATGGTACTAGCCTTGCTTTCCATTTGGAAAGCCCCATTCTTGCTGCCGTGAAGCTCCCTGAAATTCTCTGCTGTTAACAGCTCTCTGGCCACTGTAGGCATGGGTGTGGGAAGAAAATGAGATTTCTCTGGCTACACACGGAGCTTCATTGGCCCGGTTGGGGCTCACCTTGCCATGCTCTAGAGCTAAAGGGAATCTCGACGTGAGTCCTTGCCTCGAGGTAAGGCCCTGAGTAGCCCTGCAGAAAGGGAGGCATGCAGCTCTTTCCATGAGCTCTTAGTGGAGGTTCCGCTTTATGTTAAAGGAAGCACCCTTTTCAGGACTCCTAGGCCCTTCGGGTGAGCATCATTTTTGTTCCAAGATCACTGACGCCCTCCACACCCCTGTGGGCCTGCTGAGCAGCATTGATTCCCATACGACCCTCGGAGGCCCTCTGTGTCTGCCGAGTCTCTGGCAACACACTGTACGTTACTTCAGTAGAGCTATATTTCCAGAGCAGTCGAACAGCACCAGAACCACATTTCTAGGCAGTCCAACATGTCCTGCAAGTTTTCGAGATTGCCCTCGTCTGAGCTGCCCTGAGAACACACTCTTCTTAGAATTTATCGAGGACCTCTTTCCTGAAGTCACTCTATTCAAGGAGAAATACAGCATCCTAACATGCTGTGTCGCTCACAGTGCAAGCAACGGGAGAACTTGCCTCGAGGTAAGGCCCTGAAATGCTATGCAGAAGCGGAGGTGTGTAGCCGTTTCCATGAGGCCGTAGTCGCCGCTCTGCAGCATTTTAACGCCAGTACGCTTTTCAGGACTCCTAGGTGCCTCGCCTGGAAACCCTATTCCCTGCAAGAACAGCAAGTACCCTCAGGCTCCCCTGGCCCTTCTAAGCAATATCCAGGCCCGTAGCTTTCCGACTCACAGTGTGTATGCCGAGTGTAGGGCAACACAGTGCACTCTTATTGGGACATCTTGAGTAAGCCAGCACTCATACAGGTTCACGAGCACCGTTCTAGCAAGTTCCTACATGCCGTGGAAGTCGCACTCATTCCCTGGTCTGAGCTGCACAGAGAAAAACACTAGGCTTCTCCTTCCATCCAGGACCTCCTACCTGAAGTCACCCTGCCTCCAGGAAGAAGACGACTTGCCTTCCTATTGCAACTAAAGCACAGTTTTTCCTGAAGCACTGCAGACTTTTGAAGAGGCACGGGCCCAGAGGCCTAGCTTGGGCTTTCCTTGGTGAGGCCGTTCACTAGATGCAGAACACCCTGCCTCGAGAAGTTGATTAAGGGAGGAAAACAGTGTGTACTCTGTGTCTCATTTGACTTGTTAAAAACCACAGAGATGTATGCTGCCTGTGCCCATGGAAATGGGGGCATGATGGTACTAGCCTTGCTTTCCGTTTGGAAAGCTCCATTCTTGCCGCCGGGAAGCTCCCTGAAATTCTCTGCTGTTGACAGGCCTCTGGTCCCTCTACATTGGTGTGGGAAGAAAATGAGTTTTCTCTGGCTACACACGGAGCTTCTTTGGCCGGGGTGGGGCTCACCTTGCCATGCTCTAGAGCTAAAGGGAATCTCAACGTGAGTCCTTGCCTCGAGGTAAGGCCCTGAGTAGCCCTGCAGAAAGGGAGGCATTCAGCTCTTTCCGTTAGTTCTTAGTCGCTGTTCTCCTTTACTTTAAAGGAAGTACCCTTTTCAGGACTCCTAGGCCTCTCGGGTGAGCATCATTTTTGTTCCAAGATCCCTGAGTATCTCCACACCCCTGTAGGCCTGCTGAGCAACAACGAGGCCCATTGGTCCCTCGGAGTTCCTCTGTGTCTGCTGAGTCATGGGCAACACACTGCACTCTTTCTTGTCATATCTTGATTCACAGCACTCGCACAAGTTCACGAGCACCGTTCTAGCAAGTTCCAACATGCCGTGGAAGTCGAACTCATTCTTTAGACTGAGCTGCCCAGAGGGAAAACACTAGGCTTCTTCTTCCATCTAAGACCTCTTACCTGAAGTTACACTGCCATCAGGAGAAACACTGCTTGCATTCTTATTGCAACTAAAGCAGAGTTTTTCCTGTAGCACTGCAGGCTTTTGAAGAGGCACGGGCCCATGGGCCTAGCTAGGGCCTTCCTTGGTGAGGCCGTTCACAAGACGCAGAACACCCTGCCTCGAGAAGTTGATTCAGGGAAGCAACCAGTGTGTACCCTGTGGTTCTTTTGACTTGTTAGAAACCACAGAGATGTATGCCGCCTGTGCCCATGGTAATGGGGGCATGATGGTACTAGCCTTGCTTTCCATTTGGAAAGCCCCATTCTTGCTGCCGTGAAGCTCCCTGAAATTCTCTGCTGTTAACAGCTCTCTGGCCACTGTAGGCATGGGTGTGGGAAGAAAATGAGATTTCTCTGGCTACACACGGAGCTTCATTGGCCCGGTTGGGGCTCACCTTGCCATGCTCTAGAGCTAAAGGGAATCTCAACGTGAGTCCTTGCCTCGAGGTAAGGCCCTGAGTAGCCCTGCAGAAAGGGAGGCATGCAGCTCTTTCCATGAGCTCTTAGTGGAGGTTCCGCTTTATGTTAAAGGAAGCACCCTTTTCAGGACTCCTAGGCCCTTCGGGTGAGCATCATTTTTGTTCCAAGATCACTGACGCCCTCCACACCCCTGTGGGCCTGCTGAGCAGCATTGATTCCCATACGACCCTCGGAGGCCCTCTGTGTCTGCCGAGTCTCTGGCAACACACTGTACGTTACTTCAGTAGAGCTATATTTCCAGAGCAGTCGAACAGCACCAGAACCACATTTCTAGGCAGTCCAACATGTCCTGCAAGTTTTCGAGATTGCCCTCGTCTGAGCTGCCCTGAGAACACACTCTTCTTAGAATTTATCGAGGACCTCTTTCCTGAAGTCACTCTATTCAAGGAGAAATACAGCATCCTAACATGCTGTGTCGCTCACAGTGCAAGCAACGGGAGAACTTGCCTCGAGGTAAGGCCCTGAAATGCTATGCAGAAGCGGAGGTGTGTAGCCGTTTCCATGAGGCCGTAGTCGCCGCTCTGCAGCATTTTAACGCCAGTACGCTTTTCAGGACTCCTAGGTGCCTCGCCTGGAAACCCTATTCCCTGCAAGAACAGCAAGTACCCTCAGGCTCCCCTGGCCCTTCTAAGCAATATCCAGGCCCGTAGCTTTCCGACTCACAGTGTGTATGCCGAGTGTAGGGCAACACAGTGCACTCTTATTGGGACATCTTGAGTAAGCCAGCACTCATACAGGTTCACGAGCACCGTTCTAGCAAGTTCCTACATGCCGTGGAAGTCGCACTCATTCCCTGGTCTGAGCTGCACAGAGAAAAACACTAGGCTTCTCCTTCCATCCAGGACCTCCTACCTGAAGCCACCCTGCCTCCAGGAAGAAGACGACTTGCCTTCCTATTGCAACTAAAGCACAGTTTTTCCTGAAGCACTGCAGACTTTTGAAGAGGCACGGGCCCAGAGGCCTAGCTTGGGCTTTCCTTGGTGAGGCCGTTCACTAGATGCAGAACACCCTGCCTCGAGAAGTTGATTAAGGGAGGAAAACAGTGTGTACTCTGTGTCTCATTTGACTTGTTAAAAACCACAGAGATGTATGCTGCCTGTGCCCATGGAAATGGGGGCATGATGGTACTAGCCTTGCTTTCCGTTTGGAAAGCTCCATTCTTGCCGCCGTGAAGCTCCCTGAAATTCTCTGCTGTTGACAGGCCTCTGGTCCCTCTACATTGGTGTGGGAAGAAAATGAGTTTTCTCTGGCTACACACGGAGCTTCTTTGGCCGGGGTGGGGCTCACCTTGCCATGCTCTAGAGCTAAAGGGAATCTCAACGTGAGTCCTTGCCTCGAGGTAAGGCCCTGAGTAGCCCTGCAGAAAGGGAGGCATTCAGCTCTTTCCGTTAGTTCTTAGTCGCTGTTCTCCTTTACTTTAAAGGAAGTACCCTTTTCAGGACTCCTAGGCCTCTCGGGTGAGCATCATTTTTGTTCCAAGATCCCTGAGTATCTCCACACCCCTGTAGGCCTGCTGAGCAACAACGAGGCCCATTGGTCCCTCGGAGTTCCTCTGTGTCTGCTGAGTCATGGGCAACACACTGCACTCTTTCTTGTCATATCTTGATTCACAGCACTCGCACAAGTTCACGAGCACCGTTCTAGCAAGTTCCAACATGCCGTGGAAGTCGAACTCATTCTTTAGACTGAGCTGCCCAGAGGGAAAACACTAGGCTTCTTCTTCCATCTAAGACCTCTTACCTGAAGTTACACTGCCATCAGGAGAAACACTGCTTGCATTCTTATTGCAACTAAAGCAGAGTTTTTCCTGTAGCACTGCAGGCTTTTGAAGAGGCACGGGCCCATGGGCCTAGCTAGGGCCTTCCTTGGTGAGGCCGTTCACAAGACGCAGAACACCCTGCCTCGAGAAGTTGATTCAGGGAAGCAACCAGTGTGTACCCTGTGGTTCTTTTGACTTGTTAGAAACCACAGAGATGTATGCCGCCTGTGCCCATGGTAATGGGGGCATGATGGTACTAGCCTTGCTTTCCATTTGGAAAGCCCCATTCTTGCTGCCGTGAAGCTCCCTGAAATTCTCTGCTGTTAACAGCTCTCTGGCCACTGTAGGCATGGGTGTGGGAAGAAAATGAGATTTCTCTGGCTACACACGGAGCTTCATTGGCCCGGTTGGGGCTCACCTTGCCATGCTCTAGAGCTAAAGGGAATCTCAACGTGAGTCCTTGCCTCGAGGTAAGGCCCTGAGTAGCCCTGCAGAAAGGGAGGCATGCAGCTCTTTCCATGAGCTCTTAGTGGAGGTTCCGCTTTATGTTAAAGGAAGCACCCTTTTCAGGACTCCTAGGCCCTTCGGGTGAGCATCATTTTTGTTCCAAGATCACTGACGCCCTCCACACCCCTGTGGGCCTGCTGAGCAGCATTGATTCCCATACGACCCTCGGAGGCCCTCTGTGTCTGCCGAGTCTCTGGCAACACACTGTACGTTACTTCAGTAGAGCTATATTTCCAGAGCAGTCGAACAGCACCAGAACCACATTTCTAGGCAGTCCAACATGTCCTGCAAGTTTTCGAGATTGCCCTCGTCTGAGCTGCCCTGAGAACACACTCTTCTTAGAATTTATCGAGGACCTCTTTCCTGAAGTCACTCTATTCAAGGAGAAATACAGCATCCTAACATGCTGTGTCGCTCACAGTGCAAGCAACGGGAGAACTTGCCTCGAGGTAAGGCCCTGAAATGCTATGCAGAAGCGGAGGTGTGTAGCCGTTTCCATGAGGCCGTAGTCGCCGCTCTGCAGCATTTTAACGCCAGTACGCTTTTCAGGACTCCTAGGTGCCTCGCCTGGAAACCCTATTCCCTGCAAGAACAGCAAGTACCCTCAGGCTCCCCTGGCCCTTCTAAGCAATATCCAGGCCCGTAGCTTTCCGACTCACAGTGTGTATGCCGAGTGTAGGGCAACACAGTGCACTCTTATTGGGACATCTTGAGTAAGCCAGCACTCATACAGGTTCACGAGCACCGTTCTAGCAAGTTCCTACATGCCGTGGAAGTCGCACTCATTCCCTGGTCTGAGCTGCACAGAGAAAAACACTAGGCTTCTCCTTCCATCCAGGACCTCCTACCTGAAGCCACCCTGCCTCCAGGAAGAAGACGACTTGCCTTCCTATTGCAACTAAAGCACAGTTTTTCCTGAAGCACTGCAGACTTTTGAAGAGGCACGGGCCCAGAGGCCTAGCTTGGGCTTTCCTTGGTGAGGCCGTTCACTAGATGCAGAACACCCTGCCTCGAGAAGTTGATTAAGGGAGGAAAACAGTGTGTACTCTGTGTCTCATTTGACTTGTTAAAAACCACAGAGATGTATGCTGCCTGTGCCCATGGAAATGGGGGCATGATGGTACTAGCCTTGCTTTCCGTTTGGAAAGCTCCATTCTTGCCGCCGTGAAGCTCCCTGAAATTCTCTGCTGTTGACAGGCCTCTGGTCCCTCTACATTGGTGTGGGAAGAAAATGAGTTTTCTCTGGCTACACACGGAGCTTCTTTGGCCGGGGTGGGGCTCACCTTGCCATGCTCTAGAGCTAAAGGGAATCTCAACGTGAGTCCTTGCCTCGAGGTAAGGCCCTGAGTAGCCCTGCAGAAAGGGAGGCATTCAGCTCTTTCCGTTAGTTCTTAGTCGCTGTTCTCCTTTACTTTAAAGGAAGTACCCTTTTCAGGACTCCTAGGCCTCTCGGGTGAGCATCATTTTTGTTCCAAGATCCCTGAGTATCTCCACACCCCTGTAGGCCTGCTGAGCAACAACGAGGCCCATTGGTCCCTCGGAGTTCCTCTGTGTCTGCTGAGTCATGGGCAACACACTGCACTCTTTCTTGTCATATCTTGATTCACAGCACTCGCACAAGTTCACGAGCACCGTTCTAGCAAGTTCCAACATGCCGTGGAAGTCGAACTCATTCTTTAGACTGAGCTGCCCAGAGGAAAAACACTAGGCTTCTTCTCCCATCTAAGACCTCTTACCTGAAGTTACACTGCCATCAGGAGAAACACTGCTTGCATTCTTATTGCAACTAAAGCAGAGTTTTTCCTGTAGCACTGCAGGCTTTTGAAGAGGCACGGGCCCATGGGCCTAGCTAGGGCCTTCCTTGGTGAGGCCGTTCACAAGACGCAGAACACCCTGCCTCGAGAAGTTGATTCAGGGAAGCAACCAGTGTGTACCCTGTGGTTCTTTTGACTTGTTAGAAACCACAGAGATGTATGCCGCCTGTGCCCATGGTAATGGGGGCATGATGGTACTAGCCTTGCTTTCCATTTGGAAAGCCCCATTCTTGCTGCCGTGAAGCTCCCTGAAATTCTCTGCTGTTAACAGCTCTCTGGCCACTGTAGGCATGGGTGTGGGAAGAAAATGAGATTTCTCTGGCTACACACGGAGCTTCATTGGCCCGGTTGGGGCTCACCTTGCCATGCTCTAGAGCTAAAGGGAATCTCAACGTGAGTCCTTGCCTCGAGGTAAGGCCCTGAGTAGCCCTGCAGAAAGGGAGGCATGCAGCTCTTTCCATGAGCTCTTAGTGGAGGTTCCGCTTTATGTTAAAGGAAGCACCCTTTTCAGGACTCCTAGGCCCTTCGGGTGAGCATCATTTTTGTTCCAAGATCACTGACGCCCTCCACACCCCTGTGGGCCTGCTGAGCAGCATTGATTCCCATACGACCCTCGGAGGCCCTCTGTGTCTGCCGAGTCTCTGGCAACACACTGTACGTTACTTCAGTAGAGCTATATTTCCAGAGCAGTCGAACAGCACCAGAACCACATTTCTAGGCAGTCCAACATGTCCTGCAAGTTTTCGAGATTGCCCTCGTCTGAGCTGCCCTGAGAACACACTCTTCTTAGAATTTATCGAGGACCTCTTTCCTGAAGTCACTCTATTCAAGGAGAAATACAGCATCCTAACATGCTGTGTCGCTCACAGTGCAAGCAACGGGAGAACTTGCCTCGAGGTAAGGCCCTGAAATGCTATGCAGAAGCGGAGGTGTGTAGCCGTTTCCATGAGGCCGTAGTCGCCGCTCTGCAGCATTTTAACGCCAGTACGCTTTTCAGGACTCCTAGGTGCCTCGCCTGGAAACCCTATTCCCTGCAAGAACAGCAAGTACCCTCAGGCTCCCCTGGCCCTTCTAAGCAATATCCAGGCCCGTAGCTTTCCGACTCACAGTGTGTATGCCGAGTGTAGGGCAACACAGTGCACTCTTATTGGGACATCTTGAGTAAGCCAGCACTCATACAGGTTCACGAGCACCGTTCTAGCAAGTTCCTACATGCCGTGGAAGTCGCACTCATTCCCTGGTCTGAGCTGCACAGAGAAAAACACTAGGCTTCTCCTTCCATCCAGGACCTCCTACCTGAAGCCACCCTGCCTCCAGGAAGAAGACGACTTGCCTTCCTATTGCAACTAAAGCACAGTTTTTCCTGAAGCACTGCAGACTTTTGAAGAGGCACGGGCCCAGAGGCCTAGCTTGGGCTTTCCTTGGTGAGGCCGTTCACTAGATGCAGAACACCCTGCCTCGAGAAGTTGATTAAGGGAGGAAAACAGTGTGTACTCTGTGTCTCATTTGACTTGTTAAAAACCACAGAGATGTATGCTGCCTGTGCCCATGGAAATGGGGGCATGATGGTACTAGCCTTGCTTTCCGTTTGGAAAGCTCCATTCTTGCCGCCGTGAAGCTCCCTGAAATTCTCTGCTGTTGACAGGCCTCTGGTCCCTCTACATTGGTGTGGGAAGAAAATGAGTTTTCTCTGGCTACACACGGAGCTTCTTTGGCCGGGGTGGGGCTCACCTTGCCATGCTCTAGAGCTAAAGGGAATCTCAACGTGAGTCCTTGCCTCGAGGTAAGGCCCTGAGTAGCCCTGCAGAAAGGGAGGCATTCAGCTCTTTCCGTTAGTTCTTAGTCGCTGTTCTCCTTTACTTTAAAGGAAGTACCCTTTTCAGGACTCCTAGGCCTCTCGGGTGAGCATCATTTTTGTTCCAAGATCCCTGAGTATCTCCACACCCCTGTAGGCCTGCTGAGCAACAACGAGGCCCATTGGTCCCTCGGAGTTCCTCTGTGTCTGCTGAGTCATGGGCAACACACTGCACTCTTTCTTGTCATATCTTGATTCACAGCACTCGCACAAGTTCACGAGCACCGTTCTAGCAAGTTCCAACATGCCGTGGAAGTCGAACTCATTCTTTAGACTGAGCTGCCCAGAGGAAAAACACTAGGCTTCTTCTCCCATCTAAGACCTCTTACCTGAAGTTACACTGCCATCAGGAGAAACACTGCTTGCATTCTTATTGCAACTAAAGCAGAGTTTTTCCTGTAGCACTGCAGGCTTTTGAAGAGGCACGGGCCCATGGGCCTAGCTAGGGCCTTCCTTGGTGAGGCCGTTCACAAGACGCAGAACACCCTGCCTCGAGAAGTTGATTCAGGGAAGCAACCAGTGTGTACCCTGTGGTTCTTTTGACTTGTTAGAAACCACAGAGATGTATGCCGCCTGTGCCCATGGTAATGGGGGCATGATGGTACTAGCCTTGCTTTCCATTTGGAAAGCCCCATTCTTGCTGCCGTGAAGCTCCCTGAAATTCTCTGCTGTTAACAGCTCTCTGGCCACTGTAGGCATGGGTGTGGGAAGAAAATGAGATTTCTCTGGCTACACACGGAGCTTCATTGGCCCGGTTGGGGCTCACCTTGCCATGCTCTAGAGCTAAAGGGAATCTCAACGTGAGTCCTTGCCTCGAGGTAAGGCCCTGAGTAGCCCTGCAGAAAGGGAGGCATGCAGCTCTTTCCATGAGCTCTTAGTGGAGGTTCCGCTTTATGTTAAAGGAAGCACCCTTTTCAGGACTCCTAGGCCCTTCGGGTGAGCATCATTTTTGTTCCAAGATCACTGACGCCCTCCACACCCCTGTGGGCCTGCTGAGCAGCATTGATTCCCATACGACCCTCGGAGGCCCTCTGTGTCTGCCGAGTCTCTGGCAACACACTGTACGTTACTTCAGTAGAGCTATATTTCCAGAGCAGTCGAACAGCACCAGAACCACATTTCTAGGCAGTCCAACATGTCCTGCAAGTTTTCGAGATTGCCCTCGTCTGAGCTGCCCTGAGAACACACTCTTCTTAGAATTTATCGAGGACCTCTTTCCTGAAGTCACTCTATTCAAGGAGAAATACAGCATCCTAACATGCTGTGTCGCTCACAGTGCAAGCAACGGGAGAACTTGCCTCGAGGTAAGGCCCTGAAATGCTATGCAGAAGCGGAGGTGTGTAGCCGTTTCCATGAGGCCGTAGTCGCCGCTCTGCAGCATTTTAACGCCAGTACGCTTTTCAGGACTCCTAGGTGCCTCGCCTGGAAACCCTATTCCCTGCAAGAACAGCAAGTACCCTCAGGCTCCCCTGGCCCTTCTAAGCAATATCCAGGCCCGTAGCTTTCCGACTCACAGTGTGTATGCCGAGTGTAGGGCAACACAGTGCACTCTTATTGGGACATCTTGAGTAAGCCAGCACTCATACAGGTTCACGAGCACCGTTCTAGCAAGTTCCTACATGCCGTGGAAGTCGCACTCATTCCCTGGTCTGAGCTGCACAGAGAAAAACACTAGGCTTCTCCTTCCATCCAGGACCTCCTACCTGAAGCCACCCTGCCTCCAGGAAGAAGACGACTTGCCTTCCTATTGCAACTAAAGCACAGTTTTTCCTGAAGCACTGCAGACTTTTGAAGAGGCACGGGCCCAGAGGCCTAGCTTGGGCTTTCCTTGGTGAGGCCGTTCACTAGATGCAGAACACCCTGCCTCGAGAAGTTGATTAAGGGAGGAAAACAGTGTGTACTCTGTGTCTCATTTGACTTGTTAAAAACCACAGAGATGTATGCTGCCTGTGCCCATGGAAATGGGGGCATGATGGTACTAGCCTTGCTTTCCGTTTGGAAAGCTCCATTCTTGCCGCCGTGAAGCTCCCTGAAATTCTCTGCTGTTGACAGGCCTCTGGTCCCTCTACATTGGTGTGGGAAGAAAATGAGTTTTCTCTGGCTACACACGGAGCTTCTTTGGCCGGGGTGGGGCTCACCTTGCCATGCTCTAGAGCTAAAGGGAATCTCAACGTGAGTCCTTGCCTCGAGGTAAGGCCCTGAGTAGCCCTGCAGAAAGGGAGGCATTCAGCTCTTTCCGTTAGTTCTTAGTCGCTGTTCTCCTTTACTTTAAAGGAAGTACCCTTTTCAGGACTCCTAGGCCTCTCGGGTGAGCATCATTTTTGTTCCAAGATCCCTGAGTATCTCCACACCCCTGTAGGCCTGCTGAGCAACAACGAGGCCCATTGGTCCCTCGGAGTTCCTCTGTGTCTGCTGAGTCATGGGCAACACACTGCACTCTTTCTTGTCATATCTTGATTCACAGCACTCGCACAAGTTCACGAGCACCGTTCTAGCAAGTTCCAACATGCCGTGGAAGTCGAACTCATTCTTTAGACTGAGCTGCCCAGAGGAAAAACACTAGGCTTCTTCTCCCATCTAAGACCTCTTACCTGAAGTTACACTGCCATCAGGAGAAACACTGCTTGCATTCTTATTGCAACTAAAGCAGAGTTTTTCCTGTAGCACTGCAGGCTTTTGAAGAGGCACGGGCCCATGGGCCTAGCTAGGGCCTTCCTTGGTGAGGCCGTTCACAAGACGCAGAACACCCTGCCTCGAGAAGTTGATTCAGGGAAGCAACCAGTGTGTACCCTGTGGTTCTTTTGACTTGTTAGAAACCACAGAGATGTATGCCGCCTGTGCCCATGGTAATGGGGGCATGATGGTACTAGCCTTGCTTTCCATTTGGAAAGCCCCATTCTTGCTGCCGTGAAGCTCCCTGAAATTCTCTGCTGTTAACAGCTCTCTGGCCACTGTAGGCATGGGTGTGGGAAGAAAATGAGATTTCTCTGGCTACACACGGAGCTTCATTGGCCCGGTTGGGGCTCACCTTGCCATGCTCTAGAGCTAAAGGGAATCTCAACGTGAGTCCTTGCCTCGAGGTAAGGCCCTGAGTAGCCCTGCAGAAAGGGAGGCATGCAGCTCTTTCCATGAGCTCTTAGTGGAGGTTCCGCTTTATGTTAAAGGAAGCACCCTTTTCAGGACTCCTAGGCCCTTCGGGTGAGCATCATTTTTGTTCCAAGATCACTGACGCCCTCCACACCCCTGTGGGCCTGCTGAGCAGCATTGATTCCCATACGACCCTCGGAGGCCCTCTGTGTCTGCCGAGTCTCTGGCAACACACTGTACGTTACTTCAGTAGAGCTATATTTCCAGAGCAGTCGAACAGCACCAGAACCACATTTCTAGGCAGTCCAACATGTCCTGCAAGTTTTCGAGATTGCCCTCGTCTGAGCTGCCCTGAGAACACACTCTTCTTAGAATTTATCGAGGACCTCTTTCCTGAAGTCACTCTATTCAAGGAGAAATACAGCATCCTAACATGCTGTGTCGCTCACAGTGCAAGCAACGGGAGAACTTGCCTCGAGGTAAGGCCCTGAAATGCTATGCAGAAGCGGAGGTGTGTAGCCGTTTCCATGAGGCCGTAGTCGCCGCTCTGCAGCATTTTAACGCCAGTACGCTTTTCAGGACTCCTAGGTGCCTCGCCTGGAAACCCTATTCCCTGCAAGAACAGCAAGTACCCTCAGGCTCCCCTGGCCCTTCTAAGCAATATCCAGGCCCGTAGCTTTCCGACTCACAGTGTGTATGCCGAGTGTAGGGCAACACAGTGCACTCTTATTGGGACATCTTGAGTAAGCCAGCACTCATACAGGTTCACGAGCACCGTTCTAGCAAGTTCCTACATGCCGTGGAAGTCGCACTCATTCCCTGGTCTGAGCTGCACAGAGAAAAACACTAGGCTTCTCCTTCCATCCAGGACCTCCTACCTGAAGCCACCCTGCCTCCAGGAAGAAGACGACTTGCCTTCCTATTGCAACTAAAGCACAGTTTTTCCTGAAGCACTGCAGACTTTTGAAGAGGCACGGGCCCAGAGGCCTAGCTTGGGCTTTCCTTGGTGAGGCCGTTCACTAGATGCAGAACACCCTGCCTCGAGAAGTTGATTAAGGGAGGAAAACAGTGTGTACTCTGTGTCTCATTTGACTTGTTAAAAACCACAGAGATGTATGCTGCCTGTGCCCATGGAAATGGGGGCATGATGGTACTAGCCTTGCTTTCCGTTTGGAAAGCTCCATTCTTGCCGCCGGGAAGCTCCCTGAAATTCTCTGCTGTTGACAGGCCTCTGGTCCCTCTACATTGGTGTGGGAAGAAAATGAGTTTTCTCTGGCTACACACGGAGCTTCTTTGGCCGGGGTGGGGCTCACCTTGCCATGCTCTAGAGCTAAAGGGAATCTCAACGTGAGTCCTTGCCTCGAGGTAAGGCCCTGAGTAGCCCTGCAGAAAGGGAGGCATTCAGCTCTTTCCGTTAGTTCTTAGTCGCTGTTCTCCTTTACTTTAAAGGAAGTACCCTTTTCAGGACTCCTAGGCCTCTCGGGTGAGCATCATTTTTGTTCCAAGATCCCTGAGTATCTCCACACCCCTGTAGGCCTGCTGAGCAACAACGAGGCCCATTGGTCCCTCGGAGTTCCTCTGTGTCTGCTGAGTCATGGGCAACACACTGCACTCTTTCTTGTCATATCTTGATTCACAGCACTCGCACAAGTTCACGAGCACCGTTCTAGCAAGTTCCAACATGCCGTGGAAGTCGAACTCATTCTTTAGACTGAGCTGCCCAGAGGAAAACACTAGGCTTCTTCTTCCATCTAAGACCTCTTACCTGAAGTTACACTGCCATCAGGAGAAACACTGCTTGCATTCTTATTGCAACTAAAGCAGAGTTTTTCCTGTAGCACTGCAGGCTTTTGAAGAGGCACGGGCCCATGGGCCTAGCTAGGGCCTTCCTTGGTGAGGCCGTTCACAAGACGCAGAACACCCTGCCTCGAGAAGTTGATTCAGGGAAGCAACCAGTGTGTACCCTGTGGTTCTTTTGACTTGTTAGAAACCACAGAGATGTATGCCGCCTGTGCCCATGGTAATGGGGGCATGATGGTACTAGCCTTGCTTTCCATTTGGAAAGCCCCATTCTTGCTGCCGTGAAGCTCCCTGAAATTCTCTGCTGTTAACAGCTCTCTGGCCACTGTAGGCATGGGTGTGGGAAGAAAATGAGATTTCTCTGGCTACACACGGAGCTTCATTGGCCCGGTTGGGGCTCACCTTGCCATGCTCTAGAGCTAAAGGGAATCTCGACGTGAGTCCTTGCCTCGAGGTAAGGCCCTGAGTAGCCCTGCAGAAAGGGAGGCATGCAGCTCTTTCCATGAGCTCTTAGTGGAGGTTCCGCTTTATGTTAAAGGAAGCACCCTTTTCAGGACTCCTAGGCCCTTCGGGTGAGCATCATTTTTGTTCCAAGATCACTGACGCCCTCCACACCCCTGTGGGCCTGCTGAGCAGCATTGATTCCCATACGACCCTCGGAGGCCCTCTGTGTCTGCCGAGTCTCTGGCAACACACTGTACGTTACTTCAGTAGAGCTATATTTCCAGAGCACTCGAACAGCACCAGAACCACATTTCTAGGCAGTCCAACATGTCCTGCAAGTTTTCGAGATTGCCCTCGTCTGAGCTGCCCTGAGAACACACTCTTCTTAGAATTTATCGAGGACCTCTTTCCTGAAGTCACTCTATTCAAGGAGAAATACAGCATCCTAACATGCTGTGTCGCTCACAGTGCAAGCAACGGGAGAACTTGCCTCGAGGTAAGGCCCTGAAATGCTATGCAGAAGCGGAGGTGTGTAGCCGTTTCCATGAGGCCGTAGTCGCCGCTCTGCAGCATTTTAACGCCAGTACGCTTTTCAGGACTCCTAGGTGCCTCGCCTGGAAACCCTATTCCCTGCAAGAACAGCAAGTACCCTCAGGCTCCCCTGGCCCTTCTAAGCAATATCCAGGCCCGTTGCTTTCCGACTCACAGTGTGTATGCCGAGTGTAGGGCAACACAGTGCACTCTTATTGGGACATCTTGAGTAAGCCAGCACTCATACAGGTTCACGAGCACCGTTCTAGCAAGTTCCTACATGCCGTGGAAGTCGCACTCATTCCCTGGTCTGAGCTGCACAGAGAAAAACACTAGGCTTCTCCTTCCATCCAGGACCTCCTACCTGAAGTCACCCTGCCTCCAGGAAGAAGACGACTTGCCTTCCTATTGCAACTAAAGCACAGTTTTTCCTGAAGCACTGCAGACTTTTGAAGAGGCACGGGCCCAGAGGCCTAGCTTGGGCTTTCCTTGGTGAGGCCGTTCACTAGATGCAGAACACCCTGCCTCGAGAAGTTGATTAAGGGAGGAAAACAGTGTGTACTCTGTGTCTCATTTGACTTGTTAAAAACCACAGAGATGTATGCTGCCTGTGCCCATGGAAATGGGGGCATGATGGTACTAGCCTTGCTTTCCGTTTGGAAAGCTCCATTCTTGCCGCCGGGAAGCTCCCTGAAATTCTCTGCTGTTGACAGGCCTCTGGTCCCTCTACATTGGTGTGGGAAGAAAATGAGTTTTCTCTGGCTACACACGGAGCTTCTTTGGCCGGGGTGGGGCTCACCTTGCCATGCTCTAGAGCTAAAGGGAATCTCAACGTGAGTCCTTGCCTCGAGGTAAGGCCCTGAGTAGCCCTGCAGAAAGGGAGGCATTCAGCTCTTTCCGTTAGTTCTTAGTCGCTGTTCTCCTTTACTTTAAAGGAAGTACCCTTTTCAGGACTCCTAGGCCTCTCGGGTGAGCATCATTTTTGTTCCAAGATCCCTGAGTATCTCCACACCCCTGTAGGCCTGCTGAGCAACAACGAGGCCCATTGGTCCCTCGGAGTTCCTCTGTGTCTGCTGAGTCATGGGCAACACACTGCACTCTTTCTTGTCATATCTTGATTCACAGCACTCGCACAAGTTCACGAGCACCGTTCTAGCAAGTTCCAACATGCCGTGGAAGTCGAACTCATTCTTTAGACTGAGCTGCCCAGAGGGAAAACACTAGGCTTCTTCTTCCATCTAAGACCTCTTACCTGAAGTTACACTGCCATCAGGAGAAACACTGCTTGCATTCTTATTGCAACTAAAGCAGAGTTTTTCCTGTAGCACTGCAGGCTTTTGAAGAGGCACGGGCCCATGGGCCTAGCTAGGCCTTCCTTGGTGAGGCCGTTCACAAGACGCAGAACACCCTGCCTCGAGAAGTTGATTCAGGGAAGCAACC